>NC_132894.1:4101913-4174413 GCF_030463535.1 Salminus brasiliensis | reverse complement strand
TGAACAAAAGGTCATTCTAAATCAAAACTCAGAAATTAGCCATAGGAGTTTAACCCCTTGAACAATGTAGGGTCTGCTGGTGGGCCAGAAGAGTTATTACAAACTTCTATTACCAAAGAGTAGCTCCACCAGTTTGTACTGACATCCCTGTAGTTACTGTAGTTAGCAATGTTAGGGAGGCGGGACTTCACATTGTGGAGAATGAGATCTGTAACGGTTCGTGGACCAAATACATAATTTAGAGACTGATGTATCTTTGTATTTTAATTTTTGACCTTGTTATTATTATTATAATTATTATTATTATTGTATCTTATTGCTAGGGACAATTCAGTAGTCGCTGGATATTGGTAGGGACATGTCCATGTACATGTCTATTCAATTCTACTTCCCTTGACCTCCCGACTGTAGGAGGAGCCCAGGAGCAAGAAAATGCCAGTTTTCCAAAGCATTGCTTTAAACATTCCCTTTTTAATCCCCGCTCACGTACAGTGGATTAAGCATCTTAATTCTGCTTTAAAATACATAATAAAACCCTATTGATGGTACTAAGTTTGGGCAAATTGCATCATCGCCCTGCCAAACAGGACATCAGGGGATAAATATGGATGTTGGTGTTTTTCTCATATAAAGGTCTTATAGAAGGTTTCACAGCCAACCAGTGTAATCGTATTACTGATGTTCTTGAAGGATAGGACACGAGCTGGACGGTTTTCTGCTGTCTGAGCGACTTTTCAGTACAAACTGATGACAGTAGCTGTCCACATACGGTTTAAGCAGAGCGGGCTGCTGTGACCTTTAACCTCTATTCTGGATTAATGCTTTGACACACGCTTTAACATCAAAACAGCAAATAATCATCTCCTACTGTAAAACTCAGCCATCATATCCAGCTGGATCACTCTGCCCTCACACATAATCCCTCCCATCAGTAGCGGGAAGCAATGCGGCCTATTAGCAGAACTTTCAGCAGTAGCATTCGCATGTAACATGAGCGTGTCCTGCATGTGGTCATTTTTAGAATTAGTGGTTATTCTTTAATCATTTTTTTATAATAACTCTAATTATAATTTATGCACAAAATATTTACTGACCCCCCCCCTCCTCTCTCATGATCTATGCCTCCTGATTTATTGAGCCTTGGCTGCTTGGGAGCCTTGATTGCAGGTTCACTGGTCGCCCTTTATTGGCCCTCTTTAGGCAGAGATGTACAGTAGGGGAGCAGAACTACTTCACTACTGTACTTAAGTACTAAAATACTGCATCTGTATCTACTGAAGTATTATTTTTTTTTATTATAGGAGAATTATTATTTATTATATTCCTACTTCCACTTTTATGTCACTGCATATTTGTTACATTGTTTATGTGCTGCAATTATTACTCGCTACAATTATAAAACTGGTATGAATCATTTCAAAGCCACATTATCACCTCCAGAGCACTAGATGGCGCCGTCTCCGGGTTCGATGAAGCCACCTCAACATTGCTGCCATTCTTCCTTTCACTCCGCTGCTGCAGTGAGGACACTAACGCTAGAAGAAGAAGAACCACCAGAAGAAACCCCTCCATCTTCACCTCCTGCAAATACTTGTATGTGTCCAAATGGCCTGAGATCTTTCAGCTGTAGTTGAGTTTGGGTTTAAGCTGCTCTCCTCACTGTTCTCCTTTACAGATGAAACTCTTGTATGTGGCGGGTTGAGTCAGTTCTTTGCTGTCAAGTTTGTTTAGAGAGTTATTAACTGAAGACTCGTGTTCATGAACTCTGTCTTCTACAATCCCGTCCTTCTACTACAGCCAGAGGAACTGAGACAGTTCTTAAGTCTGAGCATTTATAATAATATAAACACTGATACTCATACTTTTGACTGCTTTCTGCAATAACTACAGAACACAGTACTGTACTTTTACTTTCAGTACTTAAGTAGTATAAATAAGCTGAGTACTGAGTACTTCCACTTAAGTCTGGAGCTTAAAGACACTTCTACTTCTACTCAAGTTCCTTTTTTGATAGAGCACCTGTACTTTTACTCAAGTCTGGGTCTCCAGTACTTTATACAAGTCTGATCTGGATCCGTCAGGCCACCATACTTCTGCACATGCAGTGTATCATTGTCATGCCTGCCCATGTTGTCATGTCTGCCTTTGTTTTGTTATGGCTCTGTTTGTGTCTTGTCTGCTCTAGCCACGCCTGTCCATTAGTGTTTCCATCAGTGTCTCCTTTGTAGCCACGCCCCCTTGTTAGTCTCAGGTGTTCCTCGTGAGTTTCTTGTTAGTGTGTGTATAAATACCTCTTTGTTTCAGCCGTCCCTTGTCTGGTCTTGTGCATGTTCTAATGGTCATGTTCCTGCATATGTGTTCATGCCAGTTCACGGCTTGTAGATTTGGCCTGTTTACCTGAGTCTGGAGTCTAAACTTCTGTCTCGTGACAAACCGTGACAATCATCACCCGAAAAGCCTTTATGTGCCATTATGTGCTCGAAGCTGAAAAGGCTGACGAGTGTACCAGGACAGAGCTGAGTGGAGTCTGAGGAAGGGCTGCGCCGTTATTCTTCTCCTGCTGTTTCCTGTGCAGGCCTGTGGGGAAACGGAAAGAGTGGCGTGAAGGGGAACCTCTCTCATCACCTCTTAATTTCCACCACACACACCCACACGTACACACGAAGCAAAGTGGCAACCCAGACTACCTCAAAACCTGCCTGCTTTCTGCCTAATAGGCCATTAAGCAGCCTGTTTATGGAGTAATTATCCCAGGGTGGAGGGTTTACATTCTGAACTCTCTCCTGCCTTTGTGTGCATGTGGCCATGCTTGTCTTATCACTGCCATTCTGTAGCTACATGTGTTCGTGTGTGTATAGGAGGGCATTTATTAATGCCAAACTCTTCATTTTATATATTTTAAATGTGTTCTCTATGCGAATCTCTATGCAAATTGCAAACACCCCCCAGTACCTACACAGAACAGCTCCTTCCTCCAGAGCGTTTCCCACATCCACACCATGATGGAATAGAAATGCTTACCTATGCTCTCGGCAAGCTGGAGCAACTTGGGGCAACTTGGGCTGCTGATAGCCATCCATTTGTACTGTCTCCTCCAGGCCTACAGGTATCGATCAATATCCTAAGCAAATCTATCATTGCCAATAATCCAATGAGAATGGTTTTAATTATGCATGAGGAAAGTGGGGCAGTTGTGCTCATGAACACATTATGAGCCCATTACGTCCCTCACTGACCTTGGGTATTGAGTTTGGACGATTTATGCTTATCTAATACAAACAATTCAGTCAGGCTGCTCTGCTGGACACACAGAGAGCGCTAAGAGCTCCATGGAATATGCATAAGGCTCTAATAATGCATCAGTGCTAATGGAAGAAAATGGAAATGGCCCATACCTACATTAACAGCTGCTGGGCTGGTTAGCCCGGGGTCCGGTTCTGGTTTTCTTTGCGCAGATGGAAGACACAGGCAGATGATGGCATTAATATTATACCTGAAACGATGACTAGGCTTATGAAGATAAAATTGCTACCTTAGATACGGTCATACGGTTTCTTTTTTTAGAGCTCCATGGGTGCACTAATTACAGACAATTTGAGCTGGTGGGCGTGGCCAAGATCTGTATTCATTAAGAACCCAAGTGGAACTTAATTATCTGAAATGTTTATAGCCTCATTTAAAGCAGAATTATGCGAGAAGTGGGGTTTTTTTTAGCTCGTGGGCTCCCCCTACAGATGGGGAGTGTAATTCAATTGAACACCTCTGCCGTTGTTGCACTCCATGTCGTTGCACTCCATGTAGTTCACAGTCGTTGCACTCCATGTAGTTCTACGTGATGTGATGGAACAACTGTTAACTGTTAAATATTAGTGCTGTTAGCTGCTGTCTTTGGCGTTAGGCCCTGTCATCAGCCCAGGTCTTGCACCATCGGGACTCTCACAGATCCTGCCGAACTTTGAGGCAGGGGGCGGAGCCTATCCCTGGGCATCCGTCGGGTCCAAACTGGTGGCGGTAGGGACGAAGGAAGGAGAGACGTGACGTCACTTCTGAAAGAAATGTGAAGAACAGATAATTAGCGGACTTTCTAACACAGGTGGCGGCTGGTGATTGGCTGAAGAACAGTGATGCTGCATTAGAGTCTCCTGGTCTTTCGCTAGAGCTTTCATTTACATTTCTTGGGAGATGCACATCAGGCTATGGTGTACGCTATAGTGTAGATTTGCAACTACGCAGAAGCCTAAACTGTACTTTAATCTGTAGCAGTTTAGCCCCACCCATTTATGCTGGACCTATTGTAGTTCATCAGCCCAGAGCATGACAAAATACAGGGCAGCCAATCAGAAGAGAGATAAACGTTCATCATGTTGGTGACATGTGGGCCTGTATACAGCTTTTAAATCGTCCCAATAGTAATACAGACAGGTACAAAACTATTGTGGCCAAAACACTCCCATAGGAATGCATTGAAAAGTGTCCTTAAACTTTTACCAAAAATTCTAACTTCTCTACAAGACACACTTTTCGAGCTACAAACACCAAATTTGGCAAAATCGTAGAACTAACAGCGTCATTTGTGATTTTTGATGTTTTTAAACACATCTGACATATATAAAATTACTATTTTCCCCATAGAAATGAATGGTGCAATGTTACATATATCAGTCTTTCAGGTACAGTATCAAAAAATTATATATCCCCCCTGGAATATACTTCCTCCTGAACTCTCCTATGAAAGTCTCTGAAAAGCTCACAAGGTGAATCTGTGGATACACCTTGGATTAGTCAAACTGTGCTACTGACAAATCCCAACCCATCAGCCCAGCTAGAGGTGGGCAGAGTGTTCTGAGCTGGAAACTGTGTGTTCATGTTCTGTGCTGTGTTCTTCCTGAACCCCAGCAGACGTTCCTTCATGGGCAGTGACACTAAATAACGGGCATTAATGGGAGCTCATTAACTGTCCTTTGGGACTATATCATGCATGAAATATGGTATTTCTCCAGCTGCATGCGCTCCAAGCTGCGTGGTGAAGAAGACGTCGGTAGCACAAACAGTGTCCTGGGCTAACCTGGGCTGAACCGTGGTGAATTGAGGTCAATTCTGGGCATTTCGCGGACTGACCCGGCCCACGAAGTAATGACATCCACTTTAATTTGATCCCTTGATTTGCATCTCTAAGGGATTTATTTTAGGGGACTGAAATGTATGTAAAACATAATTTAATAAAACTGTAATAGAAATATTGATAAGATCACATTTTTGGGGGGAATTTTGGTAAAAAGTGTAAAATTGATAAAAATGGGCAATTACTACAATATACATTTAGCATGTTCAACATAAACGATATGGACAAAAGTATTGGGACACCTGCTCATTAATGATTTCTTCCCTAATCAAGGGTATTGAAAGTAGCTGATTCTGCTTTTGTTGGAGTAACTGTCTCTACTGTCCAGACTGTGAAGGCTTTCTACTATATCTTGGAGCACTGCGGTGAGGATTTGATAGTATTCAGCGACAACAGCACTATTGAGGTCAGGATGTTGGACAGATGATCACAACCCCACCTCATCCCAACTCCTCAGCTGATCCCTTTATACCCCTCTAGCCCACGCCTGGCATTGAGCAGCATGGTGCCAATAAGCTCATGTTTATCTCCTGAGAGTCCTATTCTATGTGCAGAACTTCTCTAAAAGAAAAAGGGGGTAGGCTGAGTGTGTTTTTGCATTTGCACATCTGTGTCAGCAATCGGTGCAACTTAGAGTAGCTGAATGCGTTTAGTAGAAGGAGTGTCCACAAACATTTGGACATATAGTTTTCATGATACAACTGTCCTTAGAGAGATGCTCTGGAGGTCTCTGGAGTTGGCATAAGAATTTAACCAAGGCTGTGCTGACCTCCACTGACCCAGAATAACATGCCTGACCGAAGTGAGCTAACCCTGAAAATATTCAGTGGTACTAAAGTCAGCATAGCAGCTCCTGAAAAAACAAATCATAGGAGTGATGTGTCAAGGTTATATTAGTTGCGGCTAGAGGCAATTTATTTTCCAGGCCTTCAATGACAGATGACTAATTAAATGACATTCTCAGTGTAATTACCACTAGTTTTAAATGAAGCGTTACTGGCACAGAGCACATCAATAATACAGGGGTCTCTTGAGTGGAGAAGTTGCAGGGGTAACTGGGACAGCCAAATGGATCTGGCACAAGCTCGGCAATGTTTCTAATTGATGATGCCTTGTTCAGTCTCCTGAGAGTAACTGATCCCTCCGCAATCTAAACGATGTCTCTTTCCGGATCAGCTTTAAGGCCAGGACAATTTTCAATCTTCGGATAGGCACCAGTTGCATATATTGGAGGTATTTTCTGATAGGAGAAACCAGACAGCTGCCAGTTTGAATCCCAGGATTGACTCTGGGATTATTCACAGTTGATGATGGGTTCCAGACCAGTGAGCACCAGGATTCTAGATCCTAGAACCTGCCTCTGTGCTCTTGGACGAGTCACTTATCCCCTACTAGATACAACCGGCCGGCCATTGTGTCCTCATTTACGGCTGATCTCCTATACTGGATAAAGTCCCTATTGTGCCTTTGGGTAAGGCACTTATTTCCTACTAGATATGAGCAGGCTGCTGATGTTCTCTTGGGCAAGAGAACCCTGTAAGATACAACCACACGGTCATTGTGCCCTTGGAAAAGGCGCTTGACCTCTGCTGGATATGACCTGCCGGTCAGTGCACCATTGGGCAAGGAACATAACCCATTCTAGATATGACCAGGCTGCTGATGTTACTTGGGTAAAGCACTTAAATCATTATAGTCAGCCAACCATTAATATCCCTACTATATATGACCAGCCTGTCACTGTATCTCTGGGTAAGCCACTGGCTCCCGATATGACCAACCAACTGATGTTTTCTTGGGCAAATAACCCTTTAGGAAAGGCACTTAAGCTTGGCCTAACTTAACCATGGCTTAACCCCTACTAGATATGACCATCTGATGTTCTCCTGGGCAAGGCCAGGGACGTAACTTGTTCTAGGTATGACTAGGCTGCTATTGTGCCCTTGGGCATGGCTTAACCCCTGCTTGATATTACCAGCCAGCTGATGTTCCTTTGGGCATGGCACCTAAATCCTGTAAGATACACCCACACTGTCATTGTGCTCTTGGAAAGGGCGCTTAACCTCTGGTAATTATGACCTGCCTGTCATTGCACCACTGGGCAAGGAACATTCAACCCATTCTAGATATGACCAGGCTGCTATTGTGGCCTTGAGCATGGTTCTTAACCCCTACTAGATATAAGATGTGTGGTGTCTGTTCTAGGTATAACCAGGCCAACAATGTGTTCTTGGGCATGACTTAACCCCTACTAGTTATGATCATCTTGCTGATGTTCTTTTGGGAAAGGGACCTCGACTAGATATGGCCTACTTGTGTGACTGTGCCCTTGGGCATGGCTTAACTCTGGGTATGCCATACTAGATATGACCATCTATCTGATGTTCTTTTGGGCAAGGCCAGGGACGTAACTTGTTCTAGGTATGACTAGGCTGCTATTGTGCCCTTGGGCATGGCTTAACCCCTACTCGATCTTACCAGCCAACTGATGTTCTCTTGGGCAAGGCACTAAAACCCTACGACATCTATGAACTCTATGACACCTATGGCCCTATATACAACCAGCCTTCCCTTTGTGCCTTTAGACCAGGCTGCTACTATAGCCTTGGACATGGCTGCTTAACCCCTACTAAATATAACAGTTAACACTACTGTGCATGGCCAGCTCTCACATTTACTGCTTGTAGGTCAGCAAGACTGGGTAGATGCACTATATGTCCAAATATTTTTGGACACCCTTTAAACGAATGCTTCAGCTACTTGTTGCACCCATTGCTGGCACACAGCTTGTCTAGTCTTGTAGAGTCTAGCCAATAATATTGGACTCTCTAGAGCGGATAGACATGAACCCATTGGTACCATGCCTAATGCCAGGCCTGGGCTAGAGGAGCTGTGAGTTGAGCTCTGGGATGATGGATGGTGCTCTATCCAATACTTTTGGGATGAGTTGGGAAGCTGGGTATGATCTTGAACTCTGAACTCAGAGGCTCTTGTTGCTGAATGCATTCAAATCCTCACAACAATGCTCCTCAAGAATCTAGTAGGAAGCCTTCCTCCCTGGACAGTAGAGACAGTTACTCCAACAGAAGAAGGATACCCTTGATTTCGGACAAAAACACTGACGAGAAGGTGTCCCAATACTTTTGTCCATATAGTGTGGGGATGCTCCAAGCTGTAGCGATTATTGGAAGGCACTAATGTGGCACTGACCGCCTACATTTGCAGCCAGCGCTGATAAGCAGCAACCTATCGGAATCCACATAAGCACATAAGGTCTTCATCCGGCCATATTTTCCAGCCTATCAACTGATTAACAAGCCCTTCCTACGTGTGTGAAGTGTGTGTTAGAGAAGGAAAATGCACAAAGCTGTTCAGAGCAAGGGTATTTCAGGACCAGGCCTGGGAAACACTCTGATTCAAATGTCTGTAGCGGGAGAGAAAGTGACTCCGGGAAGAGTGATAGTCTGGAGAAACCAGCTGTAGCAGCCAAATCTAGTAAGCGGCCCACGAGCTGAGCTGCTAGTCTAGGGAATCCAGTGCTAATGGCCCAAGCCAGCGATGCTTGTCTGGGGATATTACCGGCTGTGTCACACTTCAAGTCACTGCAAGCGTTTGTTGGTGCAGCATCTCAGCCAAGCATGAGCACCTGCTTGCTTTGCACCACCTCCGGCAGTCGCTAGGAGTGGAAAGGAACCCAATGCCCCAGATCCTTATTCCCATTTAGGCACAAACCTGGCCCGCGGCATTAAAAATTCAAATGGGGTCTGGTCTTTTAATCAGTCATCGGCGTGGACAGAGAAGCCTAACGAAGGGTGATTTTTATATTTTTGTCTGAGATTTAATTTCCTCCCTATTCATATTTTATCAAACGCGTCACCCGCTTTCCAAATCCCTCCATCTCGCTGCCCTCCTCCTCCTCCTCCTCCCCCTCCTGCCATCTATCACACGATCTGACTTTAATAAGCTTAACGGAGGAGTATAACTCATTCATCACGGCGCAGGACCCCTGTTCCACCATGCTGCAAATTTCATAGCCCAGTAAGCGATGCTCAGACCAGCTGCAACACGGCTAATGCGGCTATTTATTCTGCCAGACAGCCCATGGACAATCTGCCACTCCGCCGGCTAATGAGATACTCTCTCAACATGAAGCCTTTCACTGTACTGCCCCGCAATAGCCTGAGCATGTGCTGAGTGCTCTCGGCCTTACATGCTGATGTAGGATGTAGGATCACCGCCACTCACAGGCTTAGTCTGTACCATTAACTTAGCGCATTAGCGTAGTCCAACGACTAGACGTAGACAGACTAGAAAAAGACGTCCATCTTCGTCTAGACGTGCTGCCATGGGCAAGATCAGTCAGACGTCAGATGTGACCCTTTTCACGTGCCTCTTTCTTTTACAGGACGTCAGTGATTCTGTTTAGAAAGACTGAAAGACTAGTCTGGGTTTGGACAGTTACCTTCAGGGCTACATTAGGGCTAGTCGTGGACCGAAAAAGACGTCCACTTGTGGCGAAATGTGGACAAAAGAGTCTAATTTTCTTATTTTAATTAAGTCTTGGACTAAATAAAGTCCATGACAAGCCTAATCAACAAAACCCAACCCAAAACCCAATGGCAATGTCAAAGGTGCTGGCTGGGTCACAAACTTCAACATCAATTAAATCAATTCATCCCAATTAAATCACAATCAAATATCTCCTCTGCTTCTACTATGAACATAAGTGTATGAAGAACTACTTTTTAATTGTAAATGTTATATTTTACCATAATATAAAGGTTCTAGGAAGAACCTTTGAACTGATGTAGAACTTTATGTGCTTTTAGGACTCCAGGTAAAACTCCAAAAAGGGTCATTTTAAAAGACATTAGGCAAAATCATTGTGAGTTATGGGTTGTTTATTCTTTTTTATTTGGAATTTGGGATATTTTCTTTTAATTTTAGGATCTGCTGGATATTTGTGGGATTTGGGGTTGACAATTTTTGATCTTGTTGAAATGCAGAATGTTTTTAGGAATGTTTAGGGATGGGATTTCAGGCCATTTATTGATATTTTCAAGTATTCATTTTGGAAATTGGGATCTTTATTTGAGAGTACGTTATTTATTAGAAATTGTGCAGGGGGGGCAGGGGGTTATTTGGAAAATTATTATGTGAAAAGTAGGATCATGGGAATCACATCAATTTGTGTGATCTAACATGTTGAGCCTCTCTCTTCAGGTGATCCTCAGTGAAAGTGACCCAGTAGCTCTGTCTCTTAAGCATGCGTATGGATGAGCTGTCAGAGCAGCAGAGCAAAGCAGCAAACCAGCAGAAAAGGACGACAACCATCGGTCACAGCCCCGGGGGGGAAGAAGACCCACATGTACACAAACCACAAACCACACACACACACTCTCAATGTACCCTGAAGCGATTTTCTTTTCCCTCCAGCCTGGTCACTGCCCTCAGAGACTGCTTGAGTAGAGCTGGAAGGTCTGCCCTGAATGACCTTCCTTACATAATGACCTTAATATTTACATCCATATGAATATATACAGAAAGTGTGTGAGTGTATGTGGGGTCATTTTTATTGCAACAGCAGCTTGCGTAGTTTGTTTTAACCACCAACATTATGTGGGAATTTGTACTTCTTGCTCCTGGGCTCCCCCTTATACTTGTACACCACTGCAGTAAATACAAATCACGCTTTGAGCAACCCCTACATAGACAGCTGTACACGTGCATTTTTTGACAAGCTGGGAGTGAAAGAAGCGTGTGAACTGAGGCGGGGGAGTGATATTACAGGATTTTACACATATGACCAGAGTCGGGATTCGGAAGTCAGTGCTTTTAAGGGTACTGACCGAAAATCAAATCAAATCAAATGAATACAAAATTTCGGCTCATGCATAACACACACTTGCAGGGCAGTGGCAAGCCAAAAATGGTCTTATGCGTGGCTACATCTTTACATATGCGCTCTCTGACGTCACTCAGGTGTAGCAAAATGTTGAAATTGAGAAGTTGAGGTACCAATACCAGTAGTGGTTCAAATGTGAACAGTACCGGACCCTAAACGGGCTTTTCCATTCGTCTGTTTTTGCAAAAATTAAACATTTGGTCCGGTTTGGCTTTTTCGGACCACATATAACCCTAATGTAGCCCTGAAGATAACTAGTCTTTCTGAACAGAATCGCTGCTGCTCAGAAGCTTCATATCCTGACCTGGAAAAGAAAGAGGCACGTGAAAGGATCACTTCTGAGGACAGCTTATGCACGTCTAGACGCCGATCCGCACCTAGAGCCCTTTGAGCTTCAAGTACGGCTCAGCTCGAACCGCCATCCCTCAAAATCTGCAGAAGACAAGCGTCCAGGCTTTTTTCTGTCCTGCACCAAAGTGGTGGAACGAACTTCCTCTGGGTGTCCGAACAGCAGAGTCCAACGCTCGCTGTCTTCAAACCCAGACTGAAGACCCTCCTCTTCCGAGAGTACTTGGGCAAATAGCAGAGTACTATGGTCACCTTATTGTCTTGTGTTTAGTAATGTCTAAAGCTTAAAGGTATCTTTGAACTATTAGTCTATTCTAACTAGCTGAGGTTTTTCTTGGGTAAATAGCAAAGCACTTTGTGAGTCACTCTGGATAAGAGCGTCTGCTAAATGCCTTAAATGTAAATGTAGACGTAGACGGATGTCTTTTTCTAGTCTACGTCAACAGTTTCTCAGGACCCCTAGAATAGCAACTATGTTAATGTGCAAAAATAATAATAATAATGAATATTGAAAATCACAAAATTCGGAAAAACACCCAAATATCGCAAAATGATTTTTACACTAGGAAGAGGTTGAAAAGGTAGAATATCACTAAAGCCAAAATTTTAAGAAATTTCTAATAAACATTGACGTATCAAACCGCGAGTCACACGATTCTCTTATCAACTGGCACGAGTGGCCGGGGACTGGAGAAATGACTGCCCCTACGGATGGTCTGATCATGACACACCACCTTTTAAAGGTTGCTTTCAACATTCTGAAATGCCGAATCCGAAGCCGGGGTGAAAAATGGCTCTGCGCTGCTCTCCCAGAACTGCCCGCTGCTATTTTAAGGTAGAGCTGCTACATAATGGCGCTTTAAGCAGCCTTTCATCAGCGGTCAGCTTCTCATCCGACAGCCGCTGCTGGGTGGACTTATTTTTTGGGTGGTGGACCAGGGTTTATGACTAAGCGAATGTGCCCTGGGTACATCAGGCATCTGTTTTATGGATCTGCCCCAGTGACTATATTCAGAATTATGAATTTACATAACATGAATCCATCAAAGACGAAAAGAGGGGCTGATTTTGAGGCTTTTTTTTTTGACTGCATCCCCTCTCAAACTCTTCCCCTATCCTTATACTAAACGCTTAGCTCCCGACCAGCCATTTCTCTTCTAGCCCTGACTGATGATGTCATCGGTATAAGGCGTCTAGTACCGCTCCATAACACAGTTATCATCTCAGACATTTATGAAGGTGTTCCCTTGCCTGGTGACACCCTCAGACGACTTATGGAGCCATTTGCAGGCCGTTTTCAAGACAGGAAGTTAGATATACAGCAGCAGGGCCTCAGGTTTGGGCCTTTTCAGTCTGGGAGCACGACCTGAGCGCTTTAAATCCGGTGACGAAGTGTTCTCCTGAAGTGGGGGGGCAGGGGGTGGGGGTGCTGCCAAGCAGACAAAAGAAAATAGTGATCAATAGAAAGTGGATTTGCCATTGTTTCCCTCAGAACAGAATTATAGATTCTCGTAAAGGATCTGCCCCTGGTGGCTGGGGGCTAGCGGACGTGTCCGGGCCGATCACAGATTTCATTTGGAAGTCGAGCTCGTCCGCGGTCTTCCTTTACCCCCGCATGCAGGCACACACTCCGTCTCGAGCAGGAGTCTGTAAATATCCAGCAGCGCCTCTTAATTCGCTTTCTGAAACTTACTCCACGTCTCTTCGCTCAGTTTGGGCCCTCATGAATATGTCAGAGACGTGCTATTTATTCCATAGCACTCTCTCTCACTCTGTCTCTCTCCCATATCTATCCAGGCTTCACTTAGAATTCAGGGGTGACCTTATCACATGCAGTTAGCGGGGGGAATTATTCATGACACGCAGATTTTAGACGCTCCAGCTGCTTGATCAGCGAAACAGCCTCATTCCTGGTGAGGCGCTTAAAGCTGTGTCTGAGAGGAGACCAGATTTACACACAGCAGATTTCTGGTAGGTAGTACATGCTGGTGTATATTCACTCACCAAGCACTTAATCATACTGAGCTGGGCCTCCTTTTGCTCCCAAGACAGCCCCATAGCATGGATCTCACAAGATGTTGGCAGACATCCCTTTGAGATCCTGGTCCATGTTGATCTGATTGCCTCTCACAACCTTTCTGCTCTGAATCTCCTGTTCTACCACATCACAGGAATTCTACTGGATTCAGACCCGGTGACTGTAAAGGCCGTCTTGAGAGATGGGAAACTGATGGGATGGGAAACTGTGGTCAGGAAGGGATGCACAAGGTCAGCAACATTACTCAAACAGTCTTGGGACCAAATTGTGACCCTACCATCTCTGAGCCTCAGCAGAATGTTGGTGTTGGTGAGCCTGTGCTGAGCCACTGCAGCCTCAGCTTTCTGGTCTTGGCTGAAAGAAGTGGACCCGACGTGGTCTTCTGCTGTTGCAGCCCGTCCTCCTAAAAGTATACATATTTAGTTACTGTACTTTTTTACTCTCTACTTTTTTCATCGAGCAGCCTTGCCCACCAGTCTCTAAACACTGGTCAATAACTGGAAACCAATACACAGGTAAACCTTGACTTTGCTTTGATATAATTATGATGCCAAATAAATACTAAAATATTTATCAGTCAGAAAATCTGTTCAAACGAAGGCCTGAGTGAAAAGACAGTGAACTGAATATGAAACTGCTGCTATTTTAAGGTAGAGCTGCTACATAACGGTGCCTTAAGCAGCCTTTAATCAGTGGTCAGCTTCTCACCAAACAGCTGCTCCTGGGTGGACTTATTTTTTGGGTGGCGGACCACGGTTAATGAATAAGCGAATGTGCCCCGAGTACATCAGGCATCTGTTTTATGGATCTGCCCCTGTGACTATATTCAGAATTATGAATTTACATAACATTAATCCAACAAAAATGGAAAGGGGCTGATGTTTTATTGCATCCCCCTTTCAAACTGACTCTAGCTTGTTGCCAGATCCCCTAGACTAGACTCTAGACCTTTAATCCCTGACTGATAATGTCATCAGTTTTAGGCATCTGTGACATTTATGAAGATGTTCCCCGGGCTGGTCCGGGTGACACCCTCAGACAACCACCACATACATGAACCAGCACATTTATCGTCTGTGAACTAAATTGTTTTTTCCTGGACATTTTTCTCCTGGGTATGATTTCGCAGTTGCTGCAGTTCTATCAGAAGCCGTTCTACACTCAGTTTTTTTTATTTATTTATCTGTAATTCAAAACACACATATTTGTATATTTTTACTTGCAAAAATGTAAAATCATCCTTTAGACTGATCCATAAACTGATTGGTACTTTAACTTACGTACAGGACTCATGTACTTCTGCTACCTCTGAAGTTGGAGGTGTTGTACGATGCTTTTTTCTGATTTATTTATTTATTTATTGAATTTTTCTTCCTTTTTTTTTGTTTATCCATTTCCCCCCCAATTTAGATAGCCGATTACCCAACCCGTACATATATTCTCTTCCTCCCACATCTCACGTAATACCCCCGACACTAGTGAGGGCGAGACCAACACACGCCCCCTCCGACACGTGTGCAGTCAGCCACACCTCTGCCGATGCGACGTCACCAGGCGAAGCACCGCACACCCGGCTCTGACGCACCGGCTAGCAGCCAAACTAGAGTGATATGGGGGGACAGCGCCATCTACCCACCCTAGAGAAAGCAAGGCCAATTGCAAGGCCCTAGAGCGAGCAAGGCCAAGTGACAGCACCACCCAGGGGCCACTAAGGTTCATTTACGCTGAACAAAAAATATGGACATGGATGAAGCAGACAGCATTATGCTGAGGGCAGCGCAATAAGCCAACACTTGTAGAGGGAAGAAGGAAGGAAGGTAACCATAACGACGAAACATGGAATGACCTCAAAGGGCTCGTTTGCACCTGGCATTAATTCAGTTCAATTCACCAGGTTTTTAACATGCGTCCTGGGTGACTCGATCATAAGTGGCCAGCACAACGTACAGGTGTGACCGGGGTACAGCGCGTCTCGAGGACACATTGTAATCTGGTGAGAGAAGCATACGACCACATTATTCACGTAGTGCGAACGCCAAAGCGTCTCCATGCGTCCCCGACAGCAAAGCTCCGCCCACATCAACTGCATCACTGCCCCAGCCGGAAAATACGAAATTACCCCTAGACTGCACTGCCCACACATGGTAAGCCTACACGTGTAGGGGGAAGAAGGAGGAAGGTAACCATAACAACACCACCACCACATGGAAACACCTATGAGCTTATCTAAGCACCTCAAAGGCCTCGTTTACACCTGGCATTAATTCAGTTCAATTGAATTCAAATGTATTGATATAGGGCTTATTTACAGCGTCCTGGGTTTTTAACATGACTCGGTCATAAGTGGTCAGTACAAAGTACAGGTGGGAACGGGGGGACAGTGTGTCTTCGCCCACATCAACCACATCACGGCCCAAGCCGGAGAATTCACAACAACCTCATGACCACGCGCGTTCCTGCCTACTTTACTCGGACAGACGCTGCCGGTGGTCTGGTTCCATTCATCACTACTGTGAACAAATCTTATTTAGTTCGTTTCTCCAGAACGGAGCTTTTCCATCAAACCACTCTGAATGACTTCAGTCACATTTTTAATGTTTAATTATGTGGGAATATTAATAAATCAGCAGAACTTCCTCTTTAATTCAATATTATTATAATTAAAGATAATCAATATAAATCTTCTAAAACTGATAACGCTGAATCGGCACCTTCCGATCAATATCTTGTGAAATTACTGCTGCATTTTTATACCTCTGGTGGTGCACAAACACTCACACACACACACACACACAAACAGACACACACAAACAGACACACACAAACACACATCAAAACAAATAGCGGAATGTGGCGTTCCCCATTACAGTAGTGCTGGAGCAGGGTGTTCTCCGGTACCGGTGAGGAAGTTCTGGTGATGGTGTGCTGAGGGATGGGGGTGGTGGAGCTGCAGGAGGGTGGGGGGGGATTCATCACTGCAGACAGGCCTGAAATAGCCTCTGCCCAGCGATGGATGAACGTGTGCACTTGTTCGTCAGGCCTCCCCGCATATTTCCACTGCTGGAGGCTATAAATCTGACCACGACGACGTCCCTCGGCGCCCGTTCTCGTGCTTAACGTACCCATACAGCGACCTGTACCTGAGACTACAGCAGAGCTGGACTGGAAAAGAGACGCAGCCTTTCACTCCTATTACTGAACCACAGATCTACTGCATATGGACTGTCATATACTATATGGACAAAAGTAAAAGTTCTGCTCATTCATTGTTTATTCTGAAATCAAGGATATTAAAAAGACTTTATCCTGCTTTTGTTGGAGTAATTGTTTCTACCGTCCAGGAAAGAAGGCCTTCTATTAGATTTTGGAGGAATATTGCTGTGAAGATTTGATTGCAATCAGCGACAAGAGCGTCAGTTCTAGATGTTGGATGATGATCACCAGCCCACCTCATCATCCCAAACCCCCCCCCCCCAGATGTACTTGATGAAGCTCCACCATCATCCCAGAGAACACTGTTCTTCCACTGCCCCACAGCTCAATGCTGTGGGGGGGCTTTGTACCCCTCTAGCTCACGCCTGGCATTAGGGCAGGGAGCCAATAGGTTTATGCTTAGCGGCTCCAGTGTGTCCTATTCTATTGGCAATACTGCTCTACAGGGACTAGAGAATCTGTGTCACCGGTCAGCAATGGTGGCAATGTGAAGTAGCTGAATGCATTCATTAGTAGGGGCTGTCCACAAACATTTGGAAGGTATCATTCTGAACCATAGGGAGGTAGTGTAGTTCTGCAGACTGCGACGGTGTTCAGAAACCAGTCAAATAACAAAGGTTTCTCCGTTCAGTCTCACTGCTCTCATATGGCACGTTTCCTTACATCCAGTTAGCTTGGGATGTATTTGATAGGTTCGAAGACCAGCCATGATAGACCAACTAAACATCAGCCATTTTATTTCATATTAAACCCAACTTTACACAATTCTCGACCTTTTGAGCAGGTCTTTGGAGAGATAACAGCAAACTGCCAAGAGCTAACAATAAATGGAAGCTAGCACCATGCTAACTGCTGGCCTAGCTAGCATCCACAAATCGTTAGAGGGACGTTAGCATAGCCTACAGTCCCTTTAAGCGTACAAGCTGGTAAATAAACGCCATCACTGGTTTTCCCGCCGAGACCTTACAGGGTAGGGTCTACAGCGAAACACACAAACGCAGAGTTTTTCACGCTCTATGGTCAGGTGTCCAGTCTGCGAAAAAAAAAAAAACCCACAAGAGAATTAGCCGAGAATTAGCTCATAGGCATCCATGAGTCCGGTGACAGAGCAGGTCAGTGGGCTGCACCTAAGTCTATTCAGGGTGATGTTTTAAATCCTGTAGTCCGTCAGGCTTCTTCGGAAACCTCCAGATTGCGGATCAGGGCTTCTGGACGGCTAACGAAAGCCCCAAGATTCTGTCTGTATGTGTGTGTGTGTGTGTGTGTATGTGTGTCCTCTTGTGTGTGCTGAAGCTCCTCAACTGAAAGGTGGTCTGACAGTAAAGTCCAGGAGCCTCCAGGCGGCGAAAGGGTTGGTCTCCTCCTGGTCCCGACACAAAGACCAATGATGAATACTCTGGCGCATATGCTTCTGAAAACAGGCAGACAGATAGACAGACAGACAGACAGACAGACACATACGTTAATTTGATGTCAAATGACATACAACTGATATCTAATTTAATCAGCCATAACATTAGTACCACTGAATGGTAAAGTTCAATACGTTGGATTATCTTTATCTACAGCAGCTCTTGTCAAGGGGCGGATATATTAGGCAACCAGAGATCATTTGTGATGCTTTAGACAACTGGAGAGTCTGAACATCCACAAAACATCTGGTAGGTTTTGTTGGGTGTTTCTGGTTTGCAGTGGTCAGTACCTACCACAAGTACCAAAAAAAGAACAACTGGTGAACTGGCAGCAGGGTCATGGGGACCTAAGGCTCACTGATGTGATCCATGAAGGCCCCAAATCACAACTTACAGAACTTAAAACATCTGCTGCTAACGCAAAGTCTGGGTGCCACATACCACAGGGCAACTTCAGAGGTCTTGTGGAGTCCATGCATAGAATGGTCAGATCTGTTGTGGTGGCTTAATGGGGACCTACTCGATTTTACGCAGGTGGTACTAATATTTGGCTGCTCAATGTATTAGATATACAGCACTGTACAGCAGTCTCCACAACTGTTTTAAACAATAATAAACCCAAATAAACATAGGCAGTGGTCAGTGAGAGTGTCTACCTGTAATTAACTCTATATAACATTAGAATAAACCCAAATAAACATAGTCAGTGGTCAGTGAGAGTGTCTACCTGTGTTTAACTCTATATAACATTAGAATAAACCCAAATAAACATAAAGTCAGTGATCAGTGAGAGTGTATACCTGTAATTAACTCTATATAACATTAGAATAAACCCAAGTAAACATAAAGTCAGTGGTCAGTGAGAGTGTATACCTGTAATTAACTCTATATAACATTAGAATATACCCCAATAAATATAGTCAGTGGTCAGTGAGAGTGTCTACCTGTAATTAACTCTATATAACATTAGAAAAAAACCAAATAAACATAAAGTCAATGAGAGTGTCTACCTGTAAAACTCTATATAACATTAGAATAAACCCTCAATAAAGATAAAGTCAGTGGTCAGTGAGAGCGTCTACCTGTTTTTAACTCTATATAACATTAGAATAAACCCTCAATAAAGATAAAGTCAGTGGTCAGTGAGAGTGTCTACCTGTAATTAACTCTATATAACATTAGAAAAAACCCAAATAAACAAAGTCAGTGATCAGTGAGAGTGTCTACCTGTAATTAACTCTATATAATATTAGAATAAACCCAAATAAACAAAGTCAGTGATCGGTGAGAGTGTCTACCTGTAATTAACTCTATATAACATTAGAAAAAAAAAACAAATAAACATAAAGTCAGTGAGAGTGTCTACCTGTTATTAACTCTATATAACATTAGAATAAACTCAAATAAACATAAAGTCAGTGGTCAGTGAGAGTATCAATCAATAAGAAGGACCTCTATTTTTATTCATGGCTATTTTTGCACATATTTAAAAAAGAAACGTATCCACTGAGGATCCTTGTTCAGTGCCTGCTCTATGAAACAGAACTGCTTCTGTTCAAAATCCCCCTCAGGGGCCTGTCAGAGCGCTCTAGTGTCAGATTTATAACCCGTGCAGTGCTTATGGGCTTCTGAAGCCCAGTTTGGCCAGAGCAGCTCCACTCTGGTTCAGCGCTGTAAGGCCTGAGCTGCTGGACTGTACAGTGAGGAGCATGGGCACTGTGGGGAATTCTGCTGCATATTCATGAAACTTGTGTTCTCATCATTCTTTATTTGTTGTGCCTAAAGAAGCAACTCTGGGTGTAAGCATTTTACTCTGAGATCTATGAAACTGCAGAAGCTGCAATGAACAATGTAAACAACTCAGAAGCACTAATGGGGAAGATTAGGACTGGATGGTTGCGGAGAAGCACAACCATGAGCCTGAGGGTTTTATCTGGACAGACAAGGTGATAATAACCCTTTATTTGATGATGATGATGATGATGTAAGTGTAAGTGATGATGGTGGCAGAAACATCTCGACTTCATGTCTAAAATCAGCCTCTGATCACGTTGTGGTGCAGAGATTCGTAAGGCAGCAATACAATGATCAGAAGTACAGATATATGTATATATGCTCACAGCTGCTGATCTGGGCAGTAAGTGTTTATCTGCTCAGTAAATCACTGATATTAGAATGAACACTAATAATAACACTCCTACAGAAAGTGATGGTGGTTCTCCATCACTGTGTTCATCATTAGAACATCTCCAAAGTTCTCTTCATGGAGTCTAGTATTTAGAGGTCTCCTCAGATCAACACCTGGTTTGGTGGTAAATCACGGCTTAATGATGGTAAATCAGGTGAGCTGCTGCTGCTGCTGATGATGATGGAGTTGAACACATCCTCAACGCTGTGCTGGCTGGACTGGGGGGGCTGGACTGGGGGGGGCGTTTAAATAACGTGTTTAGGTGTGTGTATATATGTATATACACACACACACACACACACACACACACACACACATTTATTTAACATATTTTAAATATTTAATAGCATAATAGTAGCTCCTCAACCCCAATGACTAACCCCTATGACTCCTTAACTGATGATGATTTGAAGGTTTGGCATCACTCTGTGTGTATGTGTGTGTGTGTGTGTGTGTGCGTGTGTGTGTAACAGTTGAACTTTACTAAACTTTGAAGACAAACACAAAAAAAACACACAGACATTTTAATGAGCAGCTGCTTCCCATAGGACTAAACAGATAGCGAGAGCTGGAGGACATAATGCTATGTGTGAATGCACCCCAGTGGCAGTAATTACACCCCACTGTGCTGGACTCGGCACCCCTCAGGCTGCATCAGCACTCACCAGGTTGCCCTTCACCATGTCACCCTTTGAGTCACAGGTCACTATCACCGCCTGAGTCTTGAAGGTGATGTAGAGTACAGGGCCTTGCCTAGCCATCTTCCCCCCAAACAACTGCACACATACAGCAAGACCACAGTGAAGGAACTGTGATACAGAGCACAATCAACACAATTCACACTAAAGCTCAAGTCTAAATACTAACGTCTATAAGATCTGTTTGAATCCAGTAAGCTGTGTGTGTTTTTTATCCAGTATGAATCTGTACTGTGTGTAGTTTTAAGTGCCTGACAAAATTTGTTGTAATATGATTTGAATCCAGTATGAATCTGTAGTGTGTGTAGTTTTAATAGTCAGGCAGTAATCAGTGTGGAGTGATTTTAATCCAGTATGAATCTGTGGGGTGTGTAGGTTTTTTTTTAGGGGTCTGGCAGTACTATTTCTTAAATTATTTGAATCCAGTATGAATCTGTAGGGTGTGTACTTTTAATAGTAAGGCAGTAATCACTGTGGAGCGATTTTAATCCAGTATGAATCTGAAATGTGTGTAGTTTGTACAGTCTGTCAGTAATAACTGTGGATTTGTTTTTAACCCAGTATGAATCTGTTGTGTGGGTAGTTTAAAGTGTCTGACAGAATGTGTTGTGATTTTAATCCAGTATGAATCTGTAGGGTGTGTAGTTTTAATAGTCAGGCAGTAATCAGTGTGGAGTGATTTTAATCCAGTATGAATCTGCAGTGTGTGTAGGGTTTTTTTAAGTGTCTGGTAGTACTATTTCTCCAATTATTTTAATCCAGTATGAATCTGTAGGGTGTGTAGTTT
Source organism: Salminus brasiliensis (assembly GCF_030463535.1). Lineage (NCBI taxonomy): Eukaryota > Metazoa > Chordata > Actinopteri > Characiformes > Bryconidae > Salminus > Salminus brasiliensis. Next base: position 4,152,702 of record NC_132894.1, on the reverse strand, counting down.
AATAGTATGGCAATAAATGTGGAGTGATTTTAATCCAGTATGAATCTGTTCTGTGTGCAGTTTTAACAGTCTGATAGTTTCAATTGTGCAAATTATTTTAATCCAGTATGAATCTGTAGGGTGTGTAGTTTTAAAAGTATGGCAGTAATAACTGTGGTGTGATTTTAATCCAGTATGAATTAATAATGTTTGTATTTTTTTTGTCTGACAGAATTCATTGTAATATGCCTTTAATCCAGTATGAATCTGTTGTCTGTGCAGTTTTAATAGTCTGATAATTGTTTTAATTGTGAAATGATTTTTAGCCAGTATGAATCTGCAGTGTGATGATGTGTAATTAGATGTTTGTTCAGATGGATTGAATTAAAATAATAAAACTCAAATAAAAGTCAAATAAACATTGTTAAACATGTCATTTGTACAGTGAACTGAATCCTTACAGATGTACTGCTGCTGTTCGTTAAACACATCACTGGAGGATGAGCTGAAGATCAATGTAAGTAAACTCACCTGTACATTGCTGATGTCAACAACCTTGGAGTGAAACTGGAGGCGCTTCTCTTTGCCTTGTTTAATCGACTGGGCCAGCTTGATGTAAGTCTACAAAACCAAGTAGAAAATACAAATCTGCTCATTCTGGATACCTTCGTTATTAGAGCCACATGATCACGACAAAATAGGCAAAGGCCTGCATCACATTAACCAGAACACTGTCCAAACAACTGGACGCAACTAGGAAACACACTGAATGTCCACTTACAGCTTCATAGCACCAATCCTGCAGGATCTCCAGGTCTCCTCGAATAATGGCCTGTAAACAGAGAGCAGGGAAAGATGTGATTTATATGAAGCACCCTGCATGTATATGACTGCTGATGCACGATATGGACAAAAGTATTGGGACACTCATTCATTGTAACTTCCGAAATCAAGGCTATTAAAAAAGTGTGTATCCTGCTTTTGTTGGAGTAACTGTCTCTACTGTCCAGGGATGAAGGCGTTCTACTAGATTCTGAAGGAGGAGCTCAGGATTTGATTGCATTCAGCAAAAGTGAGGCCAGGATGATCTGAACTTTTGGAACAGTTCTTCCACTGCTCCACAGCTCAATGCTGCTGGGGGGCTTTATACCCCTCTAGCCCACGCCTGGCATTAGACGTGGAGCCAATAAATTCATGCTGATCTGCTCCAAAGAGTCCTATTGTATTGGCAACACGTCTCACAGACTAGACAAGCTGTGTGTGTGTGTGCTTTTGCACATCTGTATCAGCAATGGGTGCAACTTAAAAGTAGCCAAATGCATTCGTTAGAAGGGGTGTCCACAAACATTTGGACATGCCGTGCATGTAAGACTCTGCACTGTACTACACAACCGTGTCCTATATGTTTGTATTACTTTTATTATTACTAACACGACTGTTGAGAAGGGTGAAGCAAAGCATGATATTATTATTATTATTATTATTAATATCTTCACCAAGAGAATCTGCTTGTGCATCTCGTACCCGGTGAATAAAGGAAGAGAATGAGGTCGCTCACCTCTAAGACATTGGGGATGATGTCCTTCTCACACTGTTTGAGGAAAGAGTCCTTATTAAAGTTGGGGTCCACCTTCATGATCTCGGTAAGAACTGCGGGCAGCTCACACCCGATGAATAGCCCACCTGAGCAGAAACATGGATCACAAAGAGCAATCACGTTCCTCTTGTTTATCTCATGCTTACACTACGCAAATGTTTGTGGACACCCCTTCTTATGAATGCATTCAGTTATTTTAACTTGCACCCACTGCTGACACAGATGTGCAAATGTACAGACACAGCTTGTCTAGCCCCTGTTGAGAAGTACTGCCAATAGAATAGGCAGACCTATTGGCTCCATGTCTAATGCCAGGTGTGGGCTATAGAGGGGTATAAAGCCCCCCCCCAGCAGCATTGAGCTGTGGAGCAGTGGAAGAACTGTGTCGGGGTGGGAAGTTTATGATGATGAGGAGGGGTGGTGATCATCATCCAACATCCTGACCTCACTAACACTCTTGTCACTGAATGCAAGAAAACCCCCACAGCAAAAGCTTGCACAGCTCCTCCTCCAAAATTTAGTAGAGAAAGCCTTCTTCCCAGAACAGTAGAGACAAAAAACTCTTATATTTCAATGATTCACATTAAAAAATTATTTATAATCTAATTCATTTAGTTATTAATATTTAAAGAAATAATCAATTAGTTTGTATAATTAATTGGCCTAAAACATAATAAAAAATCTTAATGTATGACATTTAATCTTTTTTTTTCTCCATCATCATATAACACTCAGAGGGTTCACTGGTGGGTTTGGATAATAAATAAATAATTTTTAAAAAGGCTATATCTGTGTTGTAGTCATGGAGAATGCCGATTCCATTCACCACCACTGTAAAGAGATAAGTGTGTAAGTGTGGTTCCTCCTGCCCAAGTTTATATGCAATTATATATGCATACTTTTATCTTTGAGGTCCATGATCTTGTCTATGGCAGCGTGGAACGGTCTGGTGAAAAATCTGATGCTCTCATCATATTTCCTCATCAGTTCGGTAAGTCCTGCGGACGGAAACACAGAAACTGACGTCTACACAGAAAGATCATCCGTTTTTCAGACTTTCAGCATAAATAGCTCACATATCAGGCCCACAATCCCCATACCCGTGCATCCCTAAAGCAAACAAACCTAGAATAACCTCAGGAAGTAAGTGCATGTGTGTGTGTGTGAGAGATCTGCTGCTCTTCTGCATTCTGTCCATTTAGTCTTAGAGTGGGGGTGAAATGCAGCAATGCCTCCAACACTCAGCAGAGCCAATCTCACTGGTTAATTCTCATTAGAATTAGGACTGATGAGGAAACAGGACCCCTTACACTGTGCTTTCTAAAGTTACTAAAGGACAGGTCTCTGTGGTTTTCGGCGAAGCTGCAGCGCCATCTGTTGGCATCACCCCCCCCCCCCAAAGCCATTTTAAAAGGCGCTCTCTAGATTTCAGGGAAGCACGTGTCCATTTACAGAGCATTTTTCTAATGAGTAATCAGACGTCATATTAGCAGCCCTAATGGAATTTGCCCTGCTGCTTTACTCTGCAGGAAGCCAGTGCATTAGCTGCTGCCGGTGTATAAATACAATACATAATGAGACGAAAACACGGTTCGAAAGTAGAGAGGAGCTCCAGAACGATGACGGCTGCCAGAGTACACATCAAAGCTAGAAGCTCATTTTTATAACGAGTGTTAAGATGTGTGTAGAGTTAGTCTGTGCAGGACCGTGTAGAATAGCATGAAGCAGAGGGGCTTTCTTTCTCCTTATTCTATTTATTTCCTCTGGATTTATTATTCATCACGCTACACAACTACTCTACTTTACACTGCTTAATCTGTGATTTTTATATTACTTGATATTTGTCATTTCCGATCCATATTTTTATTTAGTTTTATTATTTTTTTGTAATCAGACATCCATCAAAGCATTTTTTTAGCTGTACTAGCTAGCTGTACTCTGTCTGATTGCGCTTGTGACAAACTTTGAAAACAATTAAAACTAAAAAATAATAATAATGGAAATTGTTTTATTATATATTATAACTCTATCATAATCAGTAGTATTACAATAAGAAAATACAATTTATTTGTTTTAGTAATAATTAAGACAAATAAAAAAGGAAATTACTTAAAATAAAATAAAAAAATACATCATAATTGTCAAATTCAAACAATATATATGCACACAAATATGATATTATTAGAAACAATATTTTATTATTTTATTGTTAGTACTGTTTAATCATAAGATTTTATTAATGTTATTTAATAATAATAAAAATGTATTACCACACAAACGCCACAGCAATAACGTTTTTCCTCACTTTTTTCCCTTATTAACAAATAAAAACCAAAGAGGAGCCGCTGGAATAGACACAAGATGAATAAAGTGGAAAAAGTCAACAGTAAAAGTCTTACTGTTGAAAACGACACTGTTGTCCTTGAAATCCTTCCAGTACGGGTACCACATCACGTCTTTGTAAAGCACATCATTCGTCTTCTCCCTGAAAACACACACCGAGAGAGAGAGAGACAGAGACACTTGTGTGTACAGTCTTGATCTGCAGCAAGATACAAACTGAAAAGTCAGACTCGAAGATACAGAAACTGCATGAATATTAAATTATTAACTGTGCATCATCAATCACTCCAGAATTAATACTTCAGTACAGAACTGTCATTACATCACAGCAGACGAACAGCAGTACTAGACTAAGATTCAAACAATGCAACACACACACACACACACCAACTAGACCCAAACTAGATCCCCCTCAAACCAACTAGACCCCCTTCTAACCAACTGTACCCTGCCTCAAAACAACTAGACCCCTCTCTCAAACCACCTAGACCCCTCCCAAACTAACTAGATCTCCCTTTAAATCAACTAAACCCCCCTCTCAAACCAACTAGACCCCCCTCTCAAACCAAATAGACTCCGCCCTCTTAAACCAACTAGACCCCCCTCAAGCCAACTAGACCCCCCCTTAAAACCAACTTGATCCCCCAGTCAAACCAACTAGATCCCCCTACAAACCAACTTGATCCCCCATCAAACCAACTTGATCCCCCATCAAACCAACTTGATAACCCTACAAACCAACTAGATCCCCCTACAAACCAACTTGATACCCCTACAAACCAACTAGACCCCCCTTCAAACCAACTAGACCACCCCCAAACCAACTAGATGCCCCTACAAACCAACTAGACCCCCCTTCAAACCAAATAGACCCCACCCTCTCAAACCAACTAGACCCCCCTCAAGCCAACTAGACCCCCCCTCAAAACCAACTTGATCCCCCAGTCAAACCAACTTGATCCCCCAGTCAAACCAACTTGATCCCCCTACAAACCAACTTGATCCCCCAGTCAAACCAACTAGACCACCCCCAAACCAACTTGATCCCCATCAAACCAACTAGATCCCCCTACAAACCAACTTGATACCCCTACAAACCAACTAGACCACCCCCAAACCAACTAGATGCCCCTACAAACCAACTAGACCCCCCTTCAAACCAACTAGATCCCCTTCAAACCAAATAGACCCCACCCTCAAACCAATTAGACTCCACCCTCTAGACCAACTACACCACCGCCTCCCAAACCAACTAGACGATTCCTCAAATCCACTAGACACCCCCCCCTTAAACCAACTAGAAAGGTCCTGTGTAAAACTGCAGAGAGAAGGAAGTCACAGTGGGGTGTGGGGTAGGGGGGTGAGAGGAGAACACTGACGTACTGGTTGGGGTCAAACATTATGGCTTCGCTCCTCTTTCTTAACTTGGTGGGTGGTCTGTAACGTCCACTAGGGCCGATATTAAAGTGATTCTTCAAAATCGATTTAACCTGCAGATCACAGAGGCGTTATTTATTTACACTGATCACCAGCATGATTTATTCAGTCTGCCGACTAATAAACACATGCAGATGTGAAGCACATCATTTCTAATCAGACATCCCTATATAGAACATTTCACACAGATTACACACAAGTTACAAGGAGTGTTATAAATAATCATAATTATACTTAAATACAACATTTATAACACTTAAAACATAATAAAAACTATTAAACATTATATATAACATTATATATAATATAATATATAATATATAATAACGGTTGAATGTGTGGTTATATTTAATAATATAGACTATAATATAAAAGTCTAAAATATATACTTTTATTGTTCAAATATTGTCTACACATTTGAAACCATACCTGTATTTTTGCTTTTAATTTAATTAAATTAAATAAGTTTTCCTCATTTATTCTGACATTATATTAGAAGCAAACTCTTTTATTCTATTTGCTTTTATTAACTACTTTAATTATAAAGAAATAAAAAAAATAAACATTATTATTATTGCTGCTGCTGTTGTTAGTAGTATTGCAGTTAGTACCTTTTCTCTTCTAAAATCCACATAATAAAAAAAATAAAGCCACTAAGTGATTAATAACAGTCACATGTAAGTGACCTGTGGTGATCCACCGTGCCCGATGGCAGGTGTGGGCTAGAGGGGTATAAAGCTGGCACTGAGGGGTATAAAGCTGGATTGATGGTGATCCATCCAATACCTCTGGGAGGAGTTGGAGTGTCAGAACGTATCACCCAACATCAGTACAACATCAGACTAACACAATCAAATCTTTACAGCAATGTTCCAGGATTTGGTGTAAGGCCTTCCTGGACGATAATGGAGGGCAAACTCCCTACAGTTACCCACTTTATTTAGAAGAAACGCTGGAGGAACAGGTGTCCACAAACATTTGCATGGATCTGTGCAGGTGAACCTGGGTGTGTACTCATTTATACACTAGAGCTGGGCAATATGACAATATTTTATCGTATCGTGATACTGTAAGAGCATAATTGGTCTTATGTAATTGCATAAAGCATATTTTTGAGTAAAAAGGACGATACTCAGTATGGGAGAGTATTTGGATAGCAGTTGTTTTTTTAAATATCGTAATTTGGTATATTTAAATATCGTAAAAAATTGCTTTAAATATTGTGATAGAATTTTTTTTTTCCATATCGCCCAGCTTGATTATATGCTCTACATGAACACGCTCACCTCTTCTGCTTTCTGTGCTAGAGTACCCAGCTCCTTATTCGGCACCTCAGAGGTCCTAACTGTTTTGGACTGGGCGTTTTTTTTCGTAGAGAGATGGTTCAATATGGGCATCACAGTTACTAGGCCGTCAGTTTTGGAAGCACATTATTGGTAGCAGAGGCTCTTATTTCCCAATGATTTCTTCACATCAGCTCATCATAACCAGCTCTTTCATTTCATTGGTTAATTAGACCTAAGAAGAGTCAACCTGCCGAAATTCTGCTGGACATCATCAGAAGGTTTACCTGCTGGATTCTTCTTGCTGATTCTTCTAGCTGCTCTATTAACCACTTTATGCCCTTTAGCAGTTCATTATCCTTGCCCAGTTCGTGCTTTACGACGTCCAGAATCTGCCACAGGAAGCTTTTCTGTCTTCTATCGTCACCTCTCCACAAATAACGTACCTACGCACAGCAGGAGTTCAGATCAGAGCACAGCAGAGGTGCAAACCTCCAACTTCAGAACCAACTCTGAACACACCAGAGCTGTAAACAGGCAGGAACCTGGCACTGCCATCAGCAGCCGGAGTCTAAGAGAGCACAACTGGCCGTGCTCTCTCCCCTCATCACTCTTTAAGCAACGGCACACGGCAACAGACGCTGGCTGGTGCGTTGGGGCCGGGCACCCGACGCATTCCTCTGAGCGTGTCGGCTGCCCAGCTATGCCGCATTGGCAACACCTGGAAAAGAGGCAGTGGCTGGCTTTGGGTGTACTGTCGGGAGCATTGCTAGTGCTGGGGGGGGCTACGAACAGGTGGGTTAACTGGCAGTGCCAGATAAATAATAAAATAAATAAAATAACATGTTTGGATAACTGTCATAGCATTAAAAACATAAAAATCTGAGTATTTTTTTTATCCAATCAGAACAGTGGGATTTGAAGACAGGGTACAACACTGCTATGTAGTGGTCGGGGTTTAAGCACGCCACAAAATGCTAATTTTTGCATGTAAACTATTAATTAAAAATGCTGTATTTTTGAGAGTTTATTTACGGCATTTAGCAGACGCTCTTATCCAGAGCGACTTACAAGGTGACTCATATTACAGAGGCAGGCCAATGCAGTGTTAGGAGTCTTGCCCAAGGACTCTTATTGGTGTAGCGCAGCATAGTCACCCAGACCGGGAATCGAACCCCAGTGTCCCACATGGTGTTGTAGCTCAATGGCAGGTAGTGGTGCTATCTGTTGCGCCACCCCAACCAGAATTGATACAGTTTCATAAAACATAACATTGTGATACATCGCTATATTGATATTTTGATATATTGATATCTATATTGATATCTACAGCCCTGGGCGCGTGCTTTTAGCATTTTAACGTATTCGTTTCGCATCAAGCACAGTGATACTCCTCTTGATTTGGCATCGAATTCAACACCAAGTCAACACCAAGACAGCCGTGCCACTTGAACGCACTTAGAATTGTATATAAACTTACATAGAAATTGAGAGTAAACTCAATTAGCATGACCCCACCCCTGCACCCGCCCCTCAACATAACATTTAAACCACCCTACACGTCAGAACAGTCCGTACCTGTGAAGAGCTTGTGACGGACCCATTTATCCTGTGTGCAGGGGATCTGTCATATATGGAAAAACAGGGACGTGAGGCCAACAGCAGAAATCTCCTGACATTTTGCTGAAACAGAGTGTGGGAGAACAACTACACAGTGAATTTCTCTCTATGCGTGCAACCTGAACAGTGTCTAATGTTCCAGTTACTACTAATGTCGAAGGACTCTCTTAATCTTGCAAATATTAGACCCCTTTTTAGCCCCAGATTCAAAATACATGATAAAAACAACAGCGCAGTAGAATAATACCAGTAATTTGGAGGGCTGCTCATAATTACAGCAATTACATTTCACAAAACAGTTTCACAAATTCATTTCACAGTATTTCGCAATGTTTAGTGATTCTGACATCATATAAAGTTGGACAAGTATGTAGAAGGTCAATGTTTATGCATATGCATAAACAGCAGCATACGCAGAAAAGCATATGGTGATGCAGAGGTGGGCAATCATCACGATATTTCATCTGATGATAGACAATATGCTTTTCCGAGCAGATCATGGATCTGATTGTGCTTAAAGAAGAGAAAATCCAAACAGTGCAGTTCATGCTGGTTGATTGGACCTTCAAAATGATTATAATACTAATAAGATAAGATAATTCTTTATTAGTCCCACAGTGGGGAAATTCCCAGTGTCACAGCAGCAAAGGGATAGCAAGACACTCAGATGCAAAACATAGATAAATTACCTTTAATAGATAATATATATATATATATATATATATATATATATATATATATATATATATATATATATACACAATATAAATAATAGAAGTAAAAAAATAATAACAATATAATTTATTAATAAGCTCTGTACTGAGCACGGGGTCGTATTTGGATAGCATTTCATCTCCTGCTACTGATGCATTGTGTCTGCATGTCAAAACACGCATGATAAATCCTGTTCATTGTGAAGATGTCGTTATACATTATGACACAATATTGCCATATGTCCCAGCTCTATCAGTAATACTGCATTTTATTTTAAAGCATCTGTCTATGACTCTTTAAAGCATCCGTCTATGACTCTTTAAAGCATCTGTCTATGACTCTATACGTCTGTTGAGCCTAAATGAAGACCAAAACCAGAACTTGACCATGAATCATAGTTGTTTTCATCAATCTGCCAACGCTATAGGAGATCTACACCAGCAGGGCGAGGGAGCGCACTGGCAAAATTCCAGCTGACCCGTCTTCCTGGACATCACCTCTTCCAGACACTCCCCTCCGGTAGAAGACTCAGAACCATCAAAACCAGCACAACACATCACAATCCTAGAGCTGCAGCACTCCTAAACCACAGTGGACACTGTGAGGGCCAGTGGTGGCTCAGCGGTTAGAGCTCTGGGCTATTGATCACAAGGCCCTTCACCCTCTCTCTGCTCCCTGGCCGCTGGAGTTGGCTGCCCACTGCTCTGGGTGTGTGTGTGTGGGTGTGTGTGTGTGTGTGAGTGTGTGTGTGCTCACTACCACATATAGGTAAAATTCAGAGGACACATTTTGCTGTACAGTGACAAATCTGTGCACCTTTACCTTTCACACTATAATCTATAAACCTAATCTATAACTGAACTGAGCTTCTAAACTTCACTGAACCGAACTGGACTCACCTGTAGTACAGTACTGATACACAACATGCAGAACACCTGCACTAGGATTACTTGCACAGCTGTAGATGTTCCAGATGTTAATTTTCTGTAAATGTTTAGATCAATATGTAGATGTCTGTACATAGATGTCTACCAAGGCTACATATGGATGATTTACATTCAGGGCATTTAACAGACGCTATCATCTAGAGCGACTTACTCAAGAAGAATCTCATCCCCCCACCACTTCGGTGCAGGACAGAAAAAGAGTCTTTTAGTACTTTTTAACTTATTATTCTTCATTCTATTTATTATTTTCTGTATTCTCCTCTCTTAGTGTACGACTTGTTAACAGTCGGTTTGTTGTTACATGGTAATTGGTAAGACAACCTGGTGTTGCTCTTACCAAGTAAAATCCTTGTATGTGTAACACACCTGGCTAAATAAAGAGATTCGATTCTGATTCTGAATCTGATTCTGAATCTGATTCAGATTCAATCTGGCAACTCGATTCAACAGTGGCAGCAGATCAGACCCTAAACCACCCTCAACACAGGTCAAAATACCGAACTGGCGGCAGGTAGATGCAGTAAATGCACTAAGCCTCTCAGTCTGCTCAGTAATGACTGATTTACAGAGATATATCTGAGTCAGACAGCAGAGAATCAGTCTGAGTCCAGTATCTGGATTAGACAGCCTCCCCTCGGTCTCCTCTGCGCTGCTGGGGCTGGGTGTTAACGGGGCAGCGCTGCAGACCAGCCGTGTCTAATGTCTGTTATTTTTTTGCAATATTTCTCAAAAATGTCTGACGTCTCTAATCTCTCCAAATTTCATCATTTCTAATCTCACCTGTCTGCACCGACACAGGGTCGCCGCCATGTTTCCGCGCGGACCTTCTGACGCACTTCCCTGGGCGGAGCTACCGGCGCGGCTTGTTTACATACGATACAACGATAAAATACATGTATATTTTTTAATATAACCACCAATTTAACAGTTATTACGTTTAAAAAGTGATGTAGATATGCTTAAAAACGAATAATTAATTAATTAATTAATAATTCATTTGATAATGTGAACATTTGATATTTTTATTTTTAATTTTACTTTTACTTATTTACTTATTGACACACTTGAACACATCAAACTCAAGAAATGTCAATTAAAAATAATTTAGTAAATTATTTTTTAAAATGCAGCTGATGTGCTGCACCTGACTTTAATTGTAATGATTTTTTAGTAAATAATGTGGGGGTGTTTTAACTTTAACACAATAGAATTGCTATGATGTATATATTATATATATTATATATATAAACTAATATTAGACATATGTAGTGGTTGGGGTGGCGCAACAGATAACACCACTACCAGCCACTGAGCTACCACACCATGTGGGACACTGGGGTTCGATTCCCGGTCTGGGTGACTATGCTGTGCTACAGCAAGTCCTAAGGCCCTCCTCTGTAATAAGAGTAACCTTGTAAGTCGCTCTGGAAAAGAGCGTCAGGTAAATGCCATAAATGTAAATGTATATCTATTAATTAGATGTATATTTTGCATATGATATTTAAAAAAACATTTCTTCGGTTTGATTTGTTTAATTATATGACTCTCATCTCTGAATATTGTTTAAATAAAATGTTCAGTAACAGCATGTAAAACTTAGAACGTAACAGGGTGGTGGTTCAACTGCATCACCTTAGTTAGATTATATAATCCTCTTATATAATCTGGTTTTATATAGCATATTGTTTCACAAATTACAAAATGCTGGGAATGCAAGACCGATAATACGTTGTGGGCAACGAGAGAACAGACAGAGCAGGTGTGTAATGCCAAAAAAATCATTTTATTAATAATTTAGTGCATTTCACAACCCCTCCAGTCTTCCCTGTACTGATTTAATAATCACTGCACATCCAAACAATGAGAATAAAAAAACAACTCATGCATTCACACTGAAATTGTGTAATTTCAAAAATTGTTTCTATAATAAAATGGTACAATATAATACAACACAATACAACCTCACCCAGGGCCATCTTCTCGTAAGGCAAAAGCAATCACACCTGTGAATCTGAACAGCAATCAGACAGACACTTCTCTTGATTCACCCTGAAGAGCTGCTAGGAGTGTTTGATGACTGGGTTGACCCCTATATTATTTGAACCTCTCTATTAGTGATTCTAGCAGAGCGTCATTTTACAGCAGATAAACAACTCTCAGGCTAATGTGTCGCCTCCAAACATGGTGGAGGTAGTTTCGCACACTGTTACTGTAACTAAGATCCCAAAAGTAAACAACAAGAGAACCCCATTTCCTCACAAATAAACTTAAAAGTGTATGTTGATTGATTGAAGGCAAAGATTCATTAAAAACATACTGTAGATACTGTAGATAATCTGTGATCAAAAATACATATTTCACAGATTGTAAATTTACATGGATGCAGATATTCTTATGTGTTCAAGTGGGACACCTAGGCCTGGGTTTTCCAGGCACGTGTCCAATAGGAGGTGATGTATTAAGGATAGTGATTTATAGCTAACGCTAAAACTGCATTAAAACAACACGGATATATGATCAGAGTTTCAACAGTAAGAGTCATGTTAAATAGGGGTGTGATGGCACGTTACAGTTTGTTGTAAACAGTCACACGGAGAATACACGAAACTGCGGTAATTTTAAAAACCATACCATGTGTTTACAATAGCAGGCGACCAATCATTTCCTATGGGAGCTCTAAAAAGCTAACGTTAGCTAGGCTTTTAAATGGGACAGTTGTGTCCTGTCAGACAGGAGGGTGGTTCAGTGTAGATTGGCCATATGCTATATAAGTTGAGGTTGTCCTAACACTGTGAATTTCGCTGGTTCCTGCTTTGAGACAGATATACAAACAGTCAAGGCTGGCTACCCAAAGTCGAACGCTAGGCAGCAACACCACCACCACCAGCACCACCACCACCATTTGCACTGCTAGTGCGCGAGCATGCTCGGCCCAACTCGGGCAGGGGACGCAAATCGGGTCGCGACAGGCTGTAAGCTGCTGGATTTGCCTGGTATTGTGGGAACAGTAGTGGTTTAGGAGTGTTGCAATGGTAACTGTAGTCTTGTTTGTCCCCCCTCATGCCCCTCTTCCTCACTTTTGGATTCAAAACAACTGAAAATAAACAAAGTAATAAATAAACAAGTATTTCACCACAATTATGACTTTTAACATCTTATTTCAGCTCAGAAAATCATGGTGTCTCAGCGATATAGTGTCATATTAAAAATATTATGTCAAATTTCTGACATGAACATTTGATCTTTATTTTAATAATATTGACAAATGGAGATAATACAACTGAACACATCCAACTCAAGAAATGTCTTTTAAAAATAATTTAGTAAAATTATAAAATGCAGCTGATGTGCTGCACTTGATATATATATTTTTTTTTGTAAATAATGTAGGGGTGTTCTAACTTTATCAAAATAAAACTGCATAATTATTAATTTATATTTTGCATATGATTTTAAACAGACATTTCTTCGATTTGATTTGTTTAATTATATGACTTCCATCTCTGAATATTGTTCTAATAAAAATGCTCAGTAACGACAAGTAAAATGTATTTTAAGAAATGTAACAGGGTGGTTTTTCAACTGGATCACCTTAGTTAGATTACATAAATCTCTTATATTGTTCAAATAAATGTTTTTTTTTGGGTGTGTGTTTGTGTGGAAACACACTGAACATGCTAATGTTTACACTGCGGCTTAATAACACACACACTATAGGCTGTATTAGCTACATCAGGGGTATTCGCTAAACAGCACTGGATTGAACAAAGTGTAACCTGCATGACAAACTACATGAAAAGAAACCAGCTTAGTCTTATGTGTTTTTTTCCTGTCGTACCAAACTCTGAGGTTAAAATCGTGGTGTGAACCGAACTGTGACATTTGTGTACCGTTACACCCCTATTGTGCAATAAGACAGGGGCCAGAGATCCATGTCGTTTTTGGCCTTTTACTTTACTGAAAACAACATGTTTTTAATGTTTTTATGAATTTAATTGTAAAATTTTTATATCTGATCAATGTAGCACACCTCAAAGACATTTGGACAGTCAAGTGTTCCCCCATATTAATTACATAAACCACTGTCTTTGAAAACACACTTCAAAATGCCCAACCTGGGACTTTTATTTTGAAGAATGTCACGCTTATCACGCTTTTGGCCAGCCGGAGGCATCAGCCGGCAATGCAACAGCCATCTGTGGCTGGGAGCCCAGGAGCATGCCTCGCTGGGTGGGCAGGATGGCCCTCCCTCTCCTCACCATTACTCATTGCGATGCTAGGCATCCGTTAGTGTTCTCGACCAATCGCATCTAGGCATCTAATGGTGGTAGTCCACATCCTGGCCTCCATCCTGCCAGACTGCTAGTTTTGTGTGATGTGGCTGCCCTCATGTGGGAATTGACCACACTCACTATTTACTGGCTTATGTTATAGCCAGTGGATATTCATTGGTTTATTAAGTGCCTCCATATGTAACTGTAAAAACTCTTTTCCCTGCTGGAGTATCCACCGTAATCTTTACAGTGTCCAGCCCATAAAATACACTATATAGAAAAAAAAGTATTGGGACACCTGCTCATTTATAGCTTTTTTCCAAAATCAAGGGTTAAAGTTTATCTTGCTTTTGTTGGAGTAACTGTCAAGGAAGAAGGCTTTCTACTAAATTTTGGATTTGCATTGCTGTGAGGATTTGATTGTATTCAGCGACAAGAGTGCTAATGAGGTCAGGATGTTGGATGATCACCACCCCACCTCCTCACCCCCAACTCATCCTAAAAGTATTGGCTGGAGCACCGTCCATCATTCCAGTAAACACAGTTCTTCCACTGCTCCACAGCTCAATGCTGGGGGGGGGGGCTTTATACTGCCCTGTGGTTCTCCGGCCCCTATAGCCCCTATAGGTTCATGTTTATCTGCTCCAGAGAGTCCTATTCTATTTGCAATACTTCTGTACAGATGTGTGTACATTTGCACATCTGTCTCATCAATGGCTGCAACTTAAAGTAGCTGAACGCATTCATTAGAAAGGGTGTCCACAAACATATGGAAATAGGAAATAGTGTAGTTATTGACATGGTGGATTCACATTGGATCAAAGTAACAGAGGTTCTCTGGGAAAAACTCCACGCTATGTCCAACGCTCTCTACCAAGCGTCTTGCACGGAAATCCCAGTGCTCAACGATCAAAAAGAGGCGAATGGGTGCAGCCTATTAGAGTAAAGTGGGCAAAAAGGTTCTATCTGAGCCACACCAGGATTAAGTACACTTAAAAGTAAGTGCCTTTTTACTTGAAGTCAACTAGAAACATAAACAGAGCGCTTCTACTTTTACTGTAGTCACTGTTTTACAAAGGCCATCTTTATAATGGTCTTTGTCCATCACTGATCCAACCCAATCTGGGCCTACTTTCCCACAAGCATCCAGGTTTTCAGATCATCAAGTAAAGAGACAGTCCAGTATGATGCTCGAATCCTTTTTGTGCAAAGATGCTTTTAGGAAACCCAGCCCTGCGTTGTATATAGTTCCAGCTCTGACAAATCAACATTTCAGCACATATTATATCCTATAATACTGAAGTCTGACCTCAGAATTTAACAATTGCCCTGAACCTGGTGATGCAGGTACATTTTTTTCACCAAATTAGGCTAAGCCAATCAACCCACCCACCCACTGACAATGCTCCGGACACCAGGAGGCCCGAGGACAAGCACATGCCTTCTCCGATATATATGAAGTCAGTCACCGCCTCTTTTCAAACTGCCGCCAATCCAGCCTCACTGGGTAGCCAACGCGATCCCCTGCTTTGATATATCAGCCAACAGATGCTTGTAAGAGCCAGCATCACCCATCAACAGGAGTGATGAGCGGAGAGAGGAGAGCACCGTCCACCCACCCAGAGAGAGCACGGCCAATTGTGCTCTCTCAGGCTCCGGCTGCTGATGGCGAAGCAGCATGACCCGGGATTCGAACCTGTGATCCTGAGGCCATAAGTTCATTAGAATTTAGTCCTCATCTCCAGAGTTGTTCTCATCGGCTCCAACAGTCATGGTGGAATCATTGCCGATCATGATGTACTTTGCGTTCTGGATGTGGATGTTGGACGGCAGCTGGGCCCACTCAGTCCCGCTGTAATGTGGAGTTGCTGGGTTCTGCCAATGAGGGGGTATGGAACCAAATGTCTGAGCCCCTCCAAAAAAAGCCTGGTAGGACTGTGGTTGTGGAAGTTGTTGCTGCTGCATTAGTAGCTGCCTCCTCTGCTGCGCTAACTCCTGGACCTTCGCGGACTCTCTGATGAAGTCCGAGCGGCGCTTGTTTTCTTCTCGCAGCCACCGTTGCTTTTCTCGCTGCTTCCTGACCAGCTGCTCCTCCTTCCATATCTTCTTCTGCATCTGGATCCTGTGTGGATGCAAAATCTTCTTAGCCATGATCTCAAAGGCTCCGTCTTTTTCCTTCATCTGGACCTTGGTTCTCAGAATCATGGGCAGTTCAGACTTGGTCAAGCTGTTGTCCCGGGGCAGCAGGGGGATGACTGTGTTGTATTTGTGAGGTTTCTCAATGGAGTTCATGACAGCAGAATCTGCATTCATCTCATTCAGGCGAGTGTTGAAGTTTGCCGTTAGCAGCAGCATGGTGTAGGCCGAGTTGTTGATGGCGTCCTCCACGCAACTGAAGGTGGAGCGCCCAGGTTCGGCAAAGTCCTCGGCGAAGGTGGCTCCGGTTGTTGACGTTATTCTCTCCAGCTTGCTCTTCAGTCTTGTGGCTTCTTCATCGTCCTCTTGAGCGTGTAGGATCACAAAAGCATAAAAAGTTTCCTCCTCGTCTTCTGAACTTTTCTTTTCTTTGCTAAAACTGTCCATCTGTTCAGTCTCCTGCACTGACTGTTGGGCAGAACCCGTCGTTCCAGACTTCGGCAGCTGGCCGGTCAACACTGGCTGCGCTCCTATCTTCCCGTTGCTGCTAGCCATGGACCAAAATTTCTTCTCCACACCAGACTCTGCATTTTTGGATGTAATAATCTGACAGGTGCCTAGCATATCCGTGCACTCGCTGACCTTAGCCATGGCTAACTCTGCAGGCTGGTCACATCTTTGCAGAGGGTTTGGAACTGATGCTTTGGAAGAATTTGGTAGCGAAGCAGCTGGGTTTGTTTCTCCAGAATTTACAGACGACGGATTCGCCTGTTTATTCCGGACGTTTCTACTCTCCGGAGGTGTCTGTAGAGGCAGTGGTTGTGATTCCTTATAGTCACTGGCCGTGGACAGGCTTATTTCAAGGCTATAAGACGTGCAGGTGGAGCTGGAGCGAAGAGAAGACGGATAGCTATCGTCCAGCTGATTAGCTGGGTTGGCTTCACCATCTCCAGGCCCTGAACGTGTTCTTTCGGATGGACCTAAACTATTGTTTGCTCCAGATTTGAGCATATTAGCATTACCGCTAATCATCTGGTTGGAGATACCCGCAGTCTGATGTCCAGCTTTAGCTCCAGCTCCTCTGAAATGTCTCTCAGTGTTTCCGGGCTCTGAGGAAGATCTTCCTGAGGACGTTTTGACAGCAGCGTAAGCTTCAGATTTTAACGCGCTGATCGGCTGGTTGGAGCTGCCCATGATCCAATGGTCCGCAGCGTGTCCAGCTCCTGAGAGACTGTCTGAAGTGTTGACATTTGCTCTAGACTCTGCTCCTAGTGTCAGCTTCTCCTCCTGCAGTGGCCTGCTCTCCTCTGCCATCTTCTTCTTAGTGTAAACACAGAGTCCCACAAACCGCCGGGCTCAGGATGCATCCTCAGAGGTCATGTCTGCCATGCTGTCGCCGACTGCTGCAGCAGGAGTCGCCCATGATGATCAACCTGAAACAGAAGGAGATCGTTTTCATTTTCATTATCAGCTGCCATGGTGTCTGCTGCCTACATCATATTCAAACGGCTGGGAAAAAAAAAAAAAAAAAAAAAAAAAAAAACATTTTATACATACAAATATGTATAATTAATGAATGTATAATAAATAATTTATCACCAGCATAAAAGTATTATACTTTACTTACTATACTATACTTTATTATTATTGTTATTATTAGTAGTATTATTATTACTATTATGGCCCACTGGACAACTCTGAGCCCCAATAAATATTAGTTTAATAATAATATATTATTAATAATAATATAATAATATTATTATTATTATTATTATTATTTAATGGTTCAATTTCAATGTTATGGTTGTTTTTAAATATTAATATTTAATTTTCTACACGCATCAGTCATAAAAAAATGTAAAAAAAGTCTGAGTGCACAGTATTATTATTATTATTTTTTAATGCTTTACCACTTTTTTAAAACTCTTAAAAACTCTCCAAAATTCTTAAAACTCTTAAAAATTATTATTATTATTATTATTTTACTGGTTCGATTTCAATGTTATGATTGTTTTTAAATATATATTTTTTATTTCATCCACGCACCAGTCATTAAAAAATAAAAAAGTCTGAGTGCGCAGTATTATTATTATTATTATTTTTATTTATTTATTTATTTATTTTTACATTTTAACACTTTTTAAAACTCAGATATACTGTAAGGTTTTCTCCAAAAACACAGAGAAAGCGAGGTCAGTCCAGAGGGTCAAAACAAATGTTAAAAAATATATAAAATATCCATAAACAATCTTGGACATTCAGCAGTTGTTGATTATAGGGAGCACTCAGGGGTTCACATATTGTCGGGACTCAGATTTGCTGACGGATTCATTCATTTCCCCGCAAAAATGACTCACAAAAGTGACTCATAAATGATTCATGTAACCTATTTACTCAAGTTCCTTCGGCTAATTTAGAAAGAGTACACTTAGGGGAATCCGCTTAATCTAGACTAAAGAGTATTTCCTAAAGTCTAGACTGACCTTTAACGGACCAGACCATCTTCGGACCAACAAACCTTTCTGATTTCCTCCCTGAAGATCAGCTGAATATTGTAGTTCCTATAAACAACACACAAACAAACAAGACCGGAGGTAAAGAGGAAACAGTGGACAACTGAAGCTAAAACACTATTATCATTCATTTTAATGAGACTTAAGAAGCTGTTTTACAGGGTTGGACTGAACATGGATATGAAATATGATTGCAGCCTCATTCACTGATAATGAAAGCTACACACTTCCAGGGACTTGCCCTTTAAATGAGCTGTGATTGAAACTCAGTTGTATTAATAATGCTGCTCTTGGTGTTTGTCTTGTTGTCTATTCATACAGAAATGAGACTGTACTGAGAAAAATCTACATAATATTAATACACTAAATATTATACACACTGAAACACAGTCAAAGCCAGCTCTTGAACTCAAAGCAAGTGGAATTATTGCTGAATCATTGTGAAATAAGACGTGTAGGCAGGGCTGGGCGATACGGTAAAAATAATATATATCACGATGGTTCAAGACTTTTTTTTCGCAATACACAATATTTATCACAACACATATAATCACAGACTAAACACATCAGTATCTGCAGATTCTTATAATCTACTATTCAGATCCTCTCCTGTACTGAATTTATACAGTGATTTATACTCTATTAACATCTGCTGCTCTTCATCTAATGAACCCAGTCTAATCACACTGTTAGTAATGAAACCTGCAGCTGATCAGTAGATGTTTATTAAGCACTACCTCACCTCCATATGATTAGAAAGGTTTATTATTATTATCACAATAACAAAATTTATCACGATACGATAAAATATCATCATATTGCCCAGCCCCAGGTGTATCTATAGTGATCTATAATAATAATCTATTAAATATTCTGTAGATCTGAGCAGCTTTGCTGTTGAGGAGATCAGCTCTGACTGTAAGTGGGACTGCAGGTTATGGCAAAGCTGAAGATCAAAGGCTGACGTCAGGTCTGAGACTTAAAAGCTCTGGCGTTCAATAACGCGGGTCAATAATCAATGGTTTGAGAGTCTAAAACGAAACGGAGAGGGATCTGCTATAAACTTTAGCTAATAATAGACCTACCTTAAAAAAACCTGCAGCTTTTCCTTCTGTGCAGAAACAGGAAGAGGAAAAGCAGTCTGACATCACTGGGTCAGAGAGCAAGTGGCCGAGGAAATCCCACAAAATAAAGCTTTCAACCACAATAACTCCAGTTTTTCTTCTTCTGAGAGGTTTTTACTGTCCCCTAACCCAGCAAAACACCAACCGACAGCAGATTTCACGTAAATAAACACTTTTGTCTTTTACGGGCGCAATACTGCAGAGTGACCACCAGATGGCAGCAAAGGGTTAGGCATGAAACCCCCATTGAAACATGTCCCTAAACAAGCTGTTTATCTCTGGGTTTAATGTATTTATTTATTTGTTTGTTTGTTTGTATTTGTTTGTATTTCTTGTATTTGTTTACATTTCCATTCTTCTGAAGTTAAACCAAAAAAATCTGCAAGTTGTACGTTTAATAAAAATGCTGCATACAGAGAGGAAGGCAGGAGGCCTGAAGAAAGCTGGCTATATGAGGAGTTTCACTTCCTAAATATATTACACTGTAATACACCCTGAGTTTACCACCATAACTAGTCCTATCTCTAATAATGGTGAAGAATTCAACATTAAATTCTGTAGACAGGGTCAGTGAACTTCAATTTTCAGAGCAGACAGAAAGAAAAAAGGCTCATAACGTTTAATGAAGATCTTATTACGGGTCATTTTGGAGCATCACTTTTACTCACGACATGGTGACACAATTTTCAGAACTGTAAACTGTAAAGATCATCTCTATATTATCTCAAAAAGTGAAAGAAATGATCAAAACGGAGGGTTTTGAGTCGCATATGCTGTTTACGTCTTATTGAACATCACGATTACAACCCTCAAACAGTGTGTAAATACCTCAGGGTTCAATTTCTGGACATCATGAGCGACTAAAGGTCAGTCGTCCTCTTATAAGCTCAATATTTTGAAGGAGGCCTTCACCGTTACCTCCTTCTGGGATGGGGCGGCCGAGGCCCATTCTGCTAGAAAGGACGAACGACTTTACTACTTTATTATTATTATTATTAGTAGTAGTAGTAGTAGTATTTTTTTTTACTAATCCTAAGTTCCTTTAAACAAAAACTAAGTTTAAAAGAATAATAATAATAATTAATTAATTCATGTATATGTACTGTTCAACATGGTGATCCGTATTTGTGTGGCATTGCCTTTAATATAAGGTCATTAAATACTGTGTAAAAACACCATGCTTCAATTTCTGGACATCATGAGCGACTAAAGGTCAGTCGTCCTCTTATAAGCTCAATATTTTGAAGAAGGCCTTCACCGTTACCTCCTTCTCGGATGGGGCGGCCGAGGCCCATTCTGCTAGAAAGGACAAACGACTTTACTACTTTATTATTATTAATTATAATTTTTTTTTACTAATCCTAAATTCCTTAAACAAAAACATTAAAAAGTTTAAAAGAATTATAATATTAATTAATTAATTAATTCATGTATATGTACAGTTCAACATGGTGATGTGGCATTGCCTTTAATATAAGGCCATTAAATACCATGTAAAAACACCATGCTTCAATTTCTGGACATCATGAGCGACTAAAGGTCAGTCGTCCTCTTATAAGCTCAATATTTTGAAGAAGGCCTTCACCGTTACCTCCTTCTCGGATGGGGCGGCCGAGGCCCATTCTGCTAGAAAGGACAAACGACTTTACTACTTTATTATTATTATTATTATTATTATTTATAATTTTTTTTTACTAATCCTAAATTCCTTAAACAAAAACATTAAAAAGTTTAAACGAATAATAATAATAATTAATTAATTAATTCATGTATATGTACTGTTCAACATGGCGATGTGGCATTGCCTTTAATATAAGGCCATTAAATACCGTGTAAAAACACCATGCTTCTATTTTTGCATGTCATTAGTGGCCAAAGTGACTTTTGATGGTGTAAAATTATTAAAGTTTTAGTGGAAAAGCTGACAGCATGTGCTGGACGTTGCTGCAGGCTTTGCTTGTTGGGCCTCCAGCTTTCGCCCCGTCTCGAGCGAATGGCGTTGTCGAGGCTGAGGTCCATCCAGCCAAAAGGGGTGAACAACTGTGCTTTAAACATGAGCTGAGGGTCATATTTCGGGTAAAATGAACCCTACTGTCATAATTAAGCTGCATTACGGTTCGATATCACGGCTAAACGTTAAACACGGCCGTTTTTCGGAGGCTCTCCCCCGGAGCCCGCTCGCCTCGACGCCTCCTCAAGTTTACAACTCTTCAGAACGCGCGCGTGACACTTTCTCCCGCCAATCACTACAAAGCACGCGCCGCCTGTTCGCTGCGCTCCCCAGCCGCGATCAGTCCGTGGCGGGGGATCGTAAGTCGGCGAAAACCGACAAATACAGCGAATAAAACACACCAACGCCGCCGCTTATCAGCCTTTATTAGACCACCGCCGCACCAGGACCACAAAGACAAGCAAAGCACCCGCATATTTGGACAAAGCCACGCCGTTTCTGCTCTTTAAACACGCCGGTGTGTACACGAGGCGACCCGTATTAGCATACTCTCGCGGGAAGTCGTAACGTAAGCGTGCGCTAACACGAGACCTCGATTTCGCGCGCTGAGGCTAAGCTCCGGTCAGGCGGGTGTTTGACAGGCGTTCGGGCCAATCAGCGCGCAGATTTTCACCCGCTGTAGCCAATAGGAGCGCGATCTGCTCCCCAGCGAGGAGGGGAAACACGTTGTTGAGCGATTTTATTGATTCGAGTTGTGGGTCGTTTATGAAGAGGGCATGAAGAGCAGGTTTCCGCACTCCGGAGACATTCATACGCTTTAAAACTGAGTCAAACGCACTTTTCCCGGTTTCAAGAGGACGCTAAAAGAGGTAATTGCCGCCTAATTTTTCATCCGTCCTTTCTTTCCTCCTCTTTCGCCGCTTGCCGAGGCTCGTCCGGCGAGCTGTGGGCTTAACTCGACTTTCTCGTCGCTTTCATCCGCCTTTACTTCGCTTTTTGTCTTTTACAGCTAAGCTTTCTTTCTTGGGCGGCTTATATTTTTGTCCTCCTCCGCCAAACTAGGCTGGTGTCAGTCCTCCAGGTGGCTCAGCGTGGCTTACTGCAGCGGGACGCCTCTGGACCTGTGGCTGGCTGGCTGCGTTTTGGCCGTTTGGGGTGTTTTGGGGGGGTTTATCTCACACGAAGCTTTAAATAAATAAAAATTGGGCTGCTGCTGCTGCTGCTGCTGCTGGTGGTATGGCTAGTTAAGGGGAAACGGCGGCGATGATGATGAAGATGAAGATGATGATGATGATGATGATGGTTAGCGCGCTTTAACTTGGAGGAGGAGCAGCAACAAAGCCTGAATCCCAACTTTTCCGCAGTGTTTAGCTATCTACATAACCGTAACCCTTTCTGCTCAGCACTTCAGCTGTTTAATTGTGTTTAATATTGACTGCTAAACAACAAAGGCGATCATCGTGTAAAAAGCCATGTTTTGGAAAACGTTCAGCAGGTTTGATTATGTCTAATTTAGTTAGTTTAGTTAATAACGAGCGTGAATAAGCAGTATTTTTTTTATAATAGCATAATGTGTGTTTTTGGACTGGACGTTTCGCCAGCTATCGTTTATCTGGGGCTGTTTTTCCACGGCTGCAATACCTCGGTTAGCCGAAAGGGGCGCACAGCCGCATTTCCGCAGGAGACGCAGGAGGGGCTTGGCTGGGGAAAGGTGTCAACAAAGGCTGTTTACCTGAGCGAGGAGGAGGAGAGGGGGGGGGGCAGAATGGCCTAAACAACACTGACCCCTGTATCAGTTCATGATCCACAGTGTGCATTTCGTTTAGTTCATTTGGAGCTGACTAAAGGCACCAGTTAGTGCTGGGCTGTGTGTAAACACGTGAGTATGCCTAGAAATGGCACAGATCTGATACTAGACATGTGGCTGAGCTTTGAAGAGGGAGTGTTATATTTTTTTCATTGCCTGTTTTATTAATTTCACAGTCAATCAACTAAACAGGACTAATGTGCCAGGAAATGTCTGGCCAGTGTTTTTTAAATGGCCATAATCCCCCGCCCAATAAGGTCCACTTGGGACACTTGTGTCTATGTTCTGAAAACAGTCAAGTCAGACAATTTTCCAACCTCTCTTCATGGCTTTAACAGTTTTTATTTAATATATAAACACTGACGTATGTAAATGCTCTCTGTTCTGGTTGGCTGCTCTGCGATGAGCCTTGATCAAAAAGCCGCCCGAGCTGCAACGCTCCTTATAACTTGTATACTTGTATAACTGTTGTTGGCTGAAAAGACCACCCCCCCTGACCCCCCACTCTCGTATTACCACAGGTCTGCTACAATGTGGATTCAGGTGCGCACCATGGACGGCAAGGAGACCCACCGGGTGGACTCCCTGTCCAAGCTAACTAAGGTGGACGAGTTGAGGGTTAAGATCATGGAGCTGTTCAACGTGGAGCCGGAGAGGCAGAGGCTGTTCTACAGAGGGAAACAGGTTTGTTGATGTGTGGGTGTGTCGTATGATGTACGTGAATAGATCAAGTGCATAAAAATGAAAGGAATGGTTCACTGAAAAGGTTACCTAAACCTCCTAGGCATGTGGGGCGAGTTTGCTAGTTTGATTTGTCAGTACATTTGAGGCTAGTAGGAGTAGTCTGTGTCACTGAAAAGGTTTGGGTGAGCCATTATCCACCAATCCGAACCATAATTTTTTTTTATTACATTTTTACATTTTACAGCTTATAGGTTAAGTGTTTGTAAGGGCTTGGAAAGAGACAGATGCTGACCATGCAGTCACATCAAATCAACACTAGGGGAGTCGAAATATTGATAAGTTGAAATATTTTAATGTATTTGTGATGCTGTATTGTTTTTTTAACACTTTATTTTTTTTAAATGAGTATAAATGTAGTGTGTGGTGGTTTTATGCATATGATTAAATCCTTTTTAAAAATTGCAGTCACCTTTCTTAGTGTTGCAGTATGTTGATTCGCCAGGTTCTTGCCTGTACACAGCTCTAATCAAAACCACACAACCCCAAAGTCAATTACTTAGTTTCTGTAGTGAAAGCCGGCTTATAAACCCACTGTGTCCTGCTGAACTCAAACCTTCTGCATGGAACCAGGGTTATTGCCAGTGCATAATCAAACGCGGCAAGGCAGATTGTTGTAAAAGTGGTTGTCCTCATGGTTTGCGTCTTTTCCTGTGGCCGGACACCCGTCCTTAGCCGTTTTCATTCTGTTCCGAAGACAGAACCGTGCTCTGCTGCTCTAGACTGGGATTACCAGCGCCACTTCAGCCAGAATTTTGTAATCGGGAATAATTTATCTGAGGGTGATGATCAGAAGTTGGTAAGGCTCTCTGAACATGAGATTTCCTCATCATGCCAACTTCACTTGTTTCATTTGGAGGAAATCCTGCCCAATGTGCTTCTTCTGCACCATTGTCTGTATGTGCGAACAGAGGGGATATGCACTTATTATGCACACTTGCCACCTACAGGACGGTGTTTGAATTGCCTACATTTACGGTAACGCCCTCAGTGTTGTAATCTTGGTTAATGCGAGAACTGCAGATGCTTGCCAATTGGCTACATTTTGGGTAAGCTTTTGTTAGATAGTCCTTTTATAAATTGGAAGAAATTGACATCTGCAAATGCATTAAGATTAAAATCATTTATTGTATCTGATGCATATCTGGCCATCCATGCAGTTTGATTGTTGTACTTTTTTTTTTTTTTTTTTTTTTTTATATATATATATATATATATATATATATATATATATATATATATATATATATATATATATATATATATATATATATATATATATATATATATATATATATACAGAGAGCTAGAGCTAGGTTATTGGGACTTGTTTTCTGGACGTGCTGATGGAAATTCTTCTGAGGCTTGATGTCTGTCTTGTCTCTCTTAATTTGGTATAGATGGAAGATGGCCACACTATTTTCGACTACAACGTGGGACTCAATGACATCGTTCAGCTGCTCGTCCGTCAGGTTCAGCCCTCTGAGTCTTTGCCCAAGGACAAGGAGGGAGAGCTGTCAGACTCCGACTCTGGCTGCGGTTCAGGTCAGAGCGAGTCCGACAAGAGCTCCACCCACGGAGAATGTGAAGGCCAGAGCGCCGGAACTTCGGCCCAGGCGGACCTCGTCGACCCAGGATTTGGCTTTTATAAGGTGAGCTGCACCGTGTGGCTTTCTCGGACTGCCTCGGCTGCGCTATTGTACACATACTATATCTGCTTCAAGCATGGCTTTAATGAGCGGATATTTGGTTAACCACAGGAAGGGGGAGGGTGACTTTAGCTGATATCAAATTCATTTTGTTACTACTGTTAAACTTCCCTTCATGTCCCTCCAGATGTTGAATTACAGAAGTAGCTTTATTGAATGTTAACGTGTTCTAGGTCATGTGGGTGCAACTCAATTCACGCACTTGGTGGTAAACTTGAGTTGGTGGATTGCTTGATTACTTGTTTTACGTTGTGCATTTCTGAATGTTTGCTGTCTCATTTTTTTTTTCATAGATAAATGAATATGTGGATGCACGAGACTTGAACATGGGGGCTTGGTTTGAGGCTCAGATTGTGAACATCACAAAGACTACGAAGGACACTGAGGAAGGAGGCATGGAAACGGATGGGGAGGAGGAAATCCGCTACCACATCAAATATGAAGAGTGAGCCTAGTCTGTTTATTGTAAAATATGGAAGAAAGTTAAGGATGTGATTGCATGGTGTGCTTATCTTAGTTGCTATATCGACACGACACATTTTCATGCTTGCATCATCAAAGCTGTGTCCGATATCTTAATCTCTTCATGTATCGTTTATCTTTCTTGCCCTTTTGCAACAATCCTAGCCTTTTTTCTTCTTCTCTTTTTGTTCATCAGCTATCCAGAGAACGGGGTGGTGCAACTGCTGGCTAAGGATGTGCGCCCCCGGGCCCGTACTGTGTACCAGTGGCATCAGCTGGAGGCAGGAATGATCGTCATGGTGAACTATAACCCAGATGAGCCTAAAGATCGAGGGTACTGGTACGATGCGCAGATCCAGAGGAAGAGGGAGACGCGCACCCAGCGAGAGATTTTTGGCAAAATACTGCTCGGGTAGGAGATGTTCCTGTTCAACAAACGTACAAAATTAAAATAAAAAATGAAAAAAAACTGCTGGGTTCTAACAAAAAAAGTGTGTAGGAGTGATGTGGAATTCTCTCTAACATTATAAATAGCCAAGTGTTTAGTCAAAGCGGATCAATTAAAAAGTTTCTAAACCATGATGAACAATGAGTAGTGTTTATAGTATTCTAACCAATGTGTAGTACAGTTACTGTACATGGGCTGATCCACATTTACCAATTGTTTTGATTTTTGGATTGAATTGCAGACTTTGTTTATTCCAGATAGTAAATAAACCTCAAACACATTGTTGTAATGTCATGAACGTCAAATGTTGTGCTGCAATATACGTCATTGATTTATTTGTGCAGACTGTCTTAAAACCTCTATGCTGGTATCAATTGCTAAACAGTGCTATTTTGTGTAATTAGCAGACAGTGGTTCTTTAAGAAAACCATCCAACTAAAGAAAGGATAGTCTTGCATAAATGTGCAGTTATCTTCTGAATGTGTAATTGTCATATTGATGATGTGTGCTCTGTAGGGATGCTGGTGATTCTCTCAACGACTGCCGAATCATGTTTGTGAATGAGATCTACAAGATTGAGGAGCCTGGGAGCTCAGAGGGATCTGCAGCTGCTTCTGACAGCCCTCTGAAAAGTGAGTTTCCTCTTTAGTTCTATAGTTGATATCACATCACAGAGACTGTGATCACAAAACAGGCTTAGTTTAAGTGTTGAGACTTATTGAGGTGTATTACTCCCACTTAGGATCTTTTAGTAGTTTTATTAAGTGGCATTTCCTGAGCAGGCAATCGGGCTGAGTGAACTCCTGGGTACGGGTGGGTGGTGTCCTTCGTTCTGTCTGGCTGCTGTATACTTATATTCTCATTTGAGGGATCACTTGCACAGATGAGGATCCACACACTTGCTTGACTGCATAAAAACACCCCTAAATACAGAAGGTTTGTGACTTTTAAACATCATATACATTTTTACTAATCCAGTGAAACTTTCCTGTCTGTTCAGGATCCAATGGGCCGGAGTGTAAGCACTGCAAAGATGACCCAAAGAAAAACTGCCGCTGGTGTAACTGCCACGTGTGTGGCGTGAAGCAGGACCCCGACAAGCAGCTGCTGTGTGATGAGTGTGATATGGCTTTTCACACTTACTGCCTCAACCCGCCCCTCACGACTATCCCGGCTGATGAGGACTGGTATGATTTGAGATTTTTAGTGGCTCTAGAGTTAGATGTGTAATATTAATAACCAATCACAATTTAATTTGTCAATCAGACTTTTAAAATCCAGACCGAGGTCTCTTAGTTTTGTTACACGGTGTACATTTAGGCCCAGTTTGTTTGGGTTTTGCTCTGCAGTTTAGTGAGCGCATTAAAGAACTTTTGCTGTGTCCCATCATCACACGTGGGTTTTGTTGATTGGTTTGTAAAAGGTTGTCTGACATGTCAATTTGGCAAGTTGTCCTTTCAGGCGCCACACGGCAGGGTGAGAGCCACAGATTGTCCTCGTTTTGCTTTCATTTCTGTTCATTAAATAAGGGTTAACTTACAGTTGCAGTATATGCAGACCTGCATAATCTGTGATGCCAGTACTACTGCGTGACACATGCACTCAAAGGGAAGTGGATTTTATGCATAACATCGGTTCTTTCGCGCCAATAGCCTGCCTCAACTTCCTGTAATTGGTCCGAAACCCCGAACCGTCAAAAAAAACAAAACAATTACTTTCACACTACAACCGAACCAAACCATGTTTCAGTTGCTTCGGACAGAGACCCCACCTCTTGTGGTTGGCCGAAGGTTTGGTCCGTGGTTTGCAACAATTTTCACACCTGCTACCAAACTGAAAAGTCCAGACAAGGTAGAGGTGAAGGCACCCTGAGTCAGACAAGTTAAAGAAAAATTATATTCGTTATTTGTCAGTACACATTTGCGTTGTCTTAAAGATATCAACGTTTCTTAAGATGTGTGCCGTTCCTGAACTGTTCAGTCCTTTCTCCCATGGACAGGTATTGCCCTCAGTGCCGTAACGATGCAAGCGAAGTTGTTCTGGCTGGAGAGAAGCTGAAGGAGAGCAAGAAGAAAGCGAAGATGGCTTCAGCCAGCTCCTCCAGTCAGAGAGACTGGGGCAAGGTATGTGTTCAGAAAAGCCAGTGGTCTAGTTTAAAAGCTATCCCTGTGTAACATGCTAGCAGCAACACTGTCTATTCCATACCTGCTCATACCTTTTCTCCTTTGGTCAACCTCTTCAGGGTATGGCGTGTGTTGGACGCACCAAACAGTGCACCATCGTTCCCTCCAATCACTATGGGCCTGTGCCTGGAGTGCCCGTGGGAACGCTGTGGAAGTTTAGAGTGCAGGTGAGCTGCTGGCCTAATTATTTACTTTAGTATTTGATCAGTTCAGCAATCAAATGTAACAGTACTGTACTTTAATATTAAAAAAAAAGAATTGATCCTGCTTTTGTTGGAGTAACACTGTCTACTGTCCGGGAAGGAAGGTTTTCTACTACTCTGGTAAAAGGATTTGATTTGCGTTTAGTGACTTGTGTGTTAGTCAGGGCAGGATGTTTGATGATCACCACCCCACCTCATCCCAAAAGTATTCGATGAGGCACCACAATCATTCCAGTGAACATGGTTCCGGTTCCACTGCTCCATAGCTCTATGTCGGGAGGGGGGGGGGGCTTTATACCGCTCAAGCCCACCTCTACCATTGGACATTATGCTGATATGCTCCAGAAAGCCTTATTCTATTAACCGTACTTCTCTACAGGTACTAGACAAGCTGTGTGTGGGTATCTGTGTCAGCAATGGATGCTACTTAATAAATGTGTTTCACTACTTTAGTAAAGGTGTCCATAAACCTTTGGGCATGTAGTGTAGCTTAAACTTGGTTAAACATGCCTCATCTAGACTGGCTTACTTTGTGACCCCCCCCCCCCCCCCCCCCCCCCCTGTTTTTGAACAAGGTTATACAATTAAGTTTGTGCACAACAGGTCAGCGAATCTGGAGTCCACAGGCCGCACGTAGCCGGCATTCACGGCAGGAGCAACGATGGTGCCTATTCCCTAGTTCTGGCGGGAGGCTATGAAGATGATGTGGTATGTTGTGGTTATTACTCATGTTAATTTTGTAATTCTGCCCTATAGGTTTTCAGATTACACAGCTTATTGAAATGAGTCCACAGTTCTGATATTAACTCTAATGCCTTCAATGCTTTTCAGGATGATGGCAATGAGTTCACGTATACAGGTTCTGGGGGTCGTGATCTGTCTGGTAACAAGAGAACTGCTGAACAGTCCTGTGATCAGAAACTCACCAATATGAACAGGTCAGTAATGAGCACCAGCCTTTCGTAGACCTTTTTGGTCCGTACATGTTGAAGGCATAGTGTTAAAATGCTGATGGGCTCTACAGGCATTGGGAATTACTCCTTTAGTATTGGTATAAATATTCTGAGCGGATTAGTGGGGATGAATGTAAGGTTGCCACTAAAGACTATTTTTCTCTCTTAACTATTGAGTAAACCATTTACTTTGACCAAAAAAAGCTCCTTTACCTTTTTGTAGTAAAGTTCAACAGACTATATCCTCATAGAATGTAAAAAATTAGATAAGCAAATCCAGCTGAAACAAAAGGTAAGCATTTAAGTCAGGAGTGCAATTCTAAAACCAATGTAACCCTTTATATATCTGATCTTTTGGGTACAAAATACTGTAAGTACCAGAAAATTCACTTAAATGAACTGCAGAAATAGGATAACTGTAAGGTGCATGTCCCATCAAGCCCGAACACAGGCAGTCAATTAATGAAGCCCAAATTCTAGTCTTAACATTTTTAACATCCCCTTATTCAGTGGGAATTCTAGGGTAGCAGGCAGAAGTGCATGCAAAGTTTTCTTAGCAGTTAGTAGAAGGACAACAGAATTTTTAAAGCTTCTCTACTAACGGTTACTGAACATGACAAAACCAGCGTGAGTGTTGTCTAGTCATTTCCGACTGCACCATCATCCTGCATAGTCCCCGTGTTTTCCCCTCAGGTGATCATGCATTGTGCTAGTGGTGCTGTGGTAAGCAGTCAATCCTTTGCTCAGTGTAAAATCCTTTTTCTTTTCTTTTTCATATATTTGACTCCTTGGGTCTTTGGAAACTTTTAGAAACCTCTTTTATAACTCTGTCAGACTCCACTGCAGCTGCTATTAATTATTTTATTTTTAAATGAGTTTACCATGACTGGAGCCAAAAAGCCATGCACATAGGAATTATTTTGTAGCGTGAAACATCAATTGTTTCAGAAATTTGCATTAACATAAATGAAAGTGCATCGATTTAAAATTGATGATGCATTTTTAGCATCACTGTCAGTTATGCTAACTAATCGCAGCAGCCCTCGCTGTTATACCTCTGTAACACAACTGTTATTTTGCTTCCATCTTTCCACGCCATAGCTATCCTTATTACTATTGTTATCTAAAGCCTACTTAGTTCATACATTTCGCACATTCTGATTCTGAGAATCAGGCCGTTTCTAGGCTCTAAACCCTGTGTATTGGTAAGTTTGGACTTTGTTATGGTTCTGTGCTGTTTTGAGTTTTTCAATATGTTTACAAGCTGCTTTAATTGATGCTCTAATAGGTTTTGTTGGTGTTGCGATATTTGCATTGCAATACTTTCCCTCACCAGGGAGGTTCTTTTAAGAGTAACCTTCAGGTTTGTTTTTTTAAGTGACGACTACAGAGGAGTGGTCTGGTTTTTATGATTGTACGGTAATGGAGATTACATTGCAATAAACACTAGCATTTGTGTTTCAGGGCGCTGGCTTTGAACTGCAACGCGTCGGTAAATGAAAAGGATGGGGCGGAGGCCAAGGACTGGAAGGCGGGGAAACCTGTAAGAGTGGTGCGAAGCTCCAAGGGTCGAAAGCACAGCAAATACTGTCCAGAAGACGGAAACAGATATGATGGCATTTACAAGGTTTGTGTGTGTTGCAACGTTTTATGAAGAACACGGTTTCAGTGTAATTAAACTCACTAGGTCACTACAGCGATAAATGGCAGACTGCATTAGATCATCCACAAAGGGGTGAAAAGCGCTGGAGGAATGTCGCTAATGTCCCCTGTGGTTTATCAGGTGGTTAAGTACTGGCCAGAAAAGGGAAAGTCGGGTTTCTTGGTTTGGAGATACCTGCTAAAGCGAAACGATGATGAACCGGCACCGTGGACCAGAGATGGAAAGGAACGCATTAAAAAGCTTGGCCTCACCATGCAGGTAATGAACCTTTACAGATTTAATCTCCATTTAGTAGCGGTCTGGAGCGCTGTGAACATTAACCATCACAAACGTCACACATCTTGGGCTTTTGACCGTGTTGCAGAATAAGTAAATGAAAACCCTGAATGCGTTCAGACACTAACTTTACAGTTGGGACACATTTGGACCCAAGTATTTGGCTCAAATGTCACGTTAATCCTGCTCTTTCCTGACAGTATCCTGAAGGTTATCTAGAGGCTGTGGCTGCTAAAGAGAAGGAAAAGGAGAAAGAGAAGGAGAACAAGAGCGAGGATGAGGCTGAAACACCCACCAAGGGCAAGAGGAAGAGGAAATCTCAGACAAGCAAGTGTCCTTTTTGAATCTCTTAAAACGGCTGTAATTGCAGACCAGGTATTGATGCTGTTTAACAGCTTGTAGTAGAGCAGCTGTTGTTGAGCTCCCAAACTCTTTACAATAGTTCTTCATTTATGGTTTTAGGTTAAATATGGTTCAATCTTTTTAATCAGTATGCACCTTTATTTATTTATTAATTAATTAGTATGTAGAAGTTCTACACACTCTTATTTCCTTTTAGAAAAGGATTGGGATGTTTTGTTTTAGGCATCACTGTGAGGGACCTCTTTTGGCTGCAGTACTGAAGTATGTAGAGTGTGGGTGGCACAGTTTTAGTTTCCCTGCTCTAACAGGCCTACTGAACCTGATAATTTAAATTTGAGTTCAATCAGATGCGCCTGAGTTTTTGCACAAAACTCTGCAAAAGTCCAGCCCTCCAGGACCGGTATTGCCCACCCCTGATGTAGACCTTTTTGTTATTGGCAGTCTTTCTGTAATTGCTGTGGGTTTAGTATCTAATCTGCTCATGTTGTGCCTTATTCAGTTGAGGAAGATGAGAAACGCTCACCGTCCAAGAACACGCCTAAAAAGATCAAAGTGGAGGCCTACAAACTGACCAAAGAGCAGAAGGCCTTGATCAAGAAAGACGAGCTCAACAAGAAACTCTGGGATGAAGCTATGCAGTCTCTAAGCCTTGGACCAGTAAGTACTTCAAATCTCAAAGCAAAGTTGGAGAACAGCACATGGAAATATTGGCGTTCTGCGTGGCTGGCTTCCATTAAGGAGTCTAGAATTTGTGCAGTTTTATATCATATTACCAAGTGTTGATGGACAGCCATGAGAGTGCAGTTGTGTGGTGTGATGAACCCTGGTCCCTGACGGGCGTTTTATTTTCTTACAGCGATTCTTAAACAAAGTGGAGGAAGTTTTCTTGTGTATCTGCTGCCAAGAAGTTGTTTTCCAGCCCATCACCACAGAGTGCCAACACAACGTGTGCAGGGTGAGTCTGAGATGCAACTCAGGTTCTTGTAGTTTTGAAACAAACTCACATTTAACTGAATTAAATGTGCTTATGTAGTTGTTGGATGGAATTTGAGAACATTTAATATCCCACATATTGAATAAATAATACTGGTGACAGAACACTAATGCCACCTTCTAAGCTAGCACACATCCAGAGGTCTAAAGGGATGCATAATGACAGTTGAATCATATCTGCCTGTGGGCCTGTTTGTCTAATATAGTGATAATATTGTAAATTAATCATAATTCTTTATATCGCAACTTTCATACATTGTAAATCAGCTCAAAGTGCTTTACATGAAATTACAGGTTTTGGAAAATTGAAAGCATTGAGTAAAGAATGGGTTAAAAAAGTAAACATTTTATTTATTTTATTAAGACAAAATTGCACTAAATAAAATTCTATGTAACAAGTAATTAGTTGTGTAATTGGACTCTTGTATGCAGGGTGAGGGTGACGTTTTGGTAATGCTGAGCCAGTGCGCTTAGGTTTCTGGTTTTCTATTGATTTTATTTATTATTATTTTTTTAATTTTAATTATTTTTAAGTTTCATTTCTGTTCCTCTACTAAAAATAAATCCATGAGGATATGGTCCCGGTTTCATTTGCATTGGTTCAAAAGATGTGTTCGTAGTTGACATGAGCTTGTTGCAAGTGCGGCCTTAAATTACCTGTAAAAATCACTTGTGCATCCAAAAAATTGCATATTACCACCCCTAATTACATGTAAATTTTGATATGTAATTAGAGGTGGTATTGTATTGGGCTTTTAAAAGTAAAAAAAAAAAGAGGTTTCTGATCGGTTGTCTGTGTGTGCTTTTAAAGGAATGTCTTCAGCGATCCTTCAAAGCAGAGGTGTACACCTGCCCGGCTTGCCGACACGATCTCGGCAAAAACTACCAAATGACGGTGAACAAGTCCCTTCAAGCCATCCTGACCCAGCTGTTCCCCGGGTACAGCAGCGGCCGGTGATGAAGCGCAGGGGGGTGGCAATGAACTAATGAGGCCAGCAGTGCATCCAGACTGAATTCACTTTTAATATATTTTAACTAATGTTATAACCGAATCAGGGTGTAGGATTACTTGCAGCCCCAGCCGTTAATTCAGTTGGTCCGATTTTATTGGTGCTGTACTCTGTAGAATCTGATCTGCTTTTTTTTTGTCTTTTTTTTTTTATATAAATAAAAGCCTCAGTTCTCAACGGGTAGGTACCCCCTCCTAATACACACCTTTTTTGTATTTACAGGTAAATGTGATTTAATAGCATTTTAGTGACCTTTTAGGTGTAGGAGCTTCCTTTTTAGGAAACGTAATGCCCTAATTGTACTCTTCACCAGCACATCATTTTGAAAATTTCAGCTACGCACAACTGCACTATTTGCTTCCAGCAAAATACTTTGTTTCTTTTTTTTTTTTTTGGCCAGGGATAAGTGGACATATTTTGTTAGGTATGTAGGCATGCACTGGCATCAGGATCCCTTAAAGCATTTAATTGGAACATTTGAACTGTTTTAGGTCTAACAGCAGTACACGTTGACACCGTTTAGCGCTTTAAACTGCCTTAATCCCTTTCTTTATTGGTGTTTAACTAAATTTAATCCGCTATTTTATATATAGCGCTATATAAAAAAAAATCTTATGACTCTTAGCTTTGCTTTCTAACTACTGTATGAGCTTAGAAATTCCATGTCGTTGCAATTCATCATTACTGACTCCCTTTTTTTTTTTTTTTTTTTTTTTTTTTTTTTTGTTGCCGTTATGCAATCAAGTTTCTCCTGCTAGGGGTTTCAGAGGGGAAACTGCTACTCTGGAACAAAGACTCACAATGTATTCTCATCCTGTTCAGTTAATATTTAATGAAATTGTAATTTTTCTCTCGTTTATGCTCAGTGAAATTCTTAGCTTTGTTCTTAGATTTATCACAATATTTGCTAAATAAACGCCTAAGGCTGCAGATGGGGTTTTTTGTTATACCTCAATTATTTCTAATATTGCATAGACTGGAAGTGTATATTCTGAAATTTGAAATTGTATATTTTTAGCACTTGTATTTAGCCATGTTATGTAGTCGTAGGTGCTGTTTTCTTGCACTGTTTAAGTGCTGAATTTTTCAATAAACCTTATTCCTTTTATATGGAACAAAGCAATGGAGCCCTCGTTTTTTTTTTTGGAGTCAATGGTGTCTGCTGTTCACAGATCAGCAGCATCCGAGTAATTCCTCTCGTCTGATTTGACTTATTTATTTATTTTTTTGGATCTG
Source organism: Salminus brasiliensis (assembly GCF_030463535.1). Classification (NCBI taxonomy): domain Eukaryota; kingdom Metazoa; phylum Chordata; class Actinopteri; order Characiformes; family Bryconidae; genus Salminus; species Salminus brasiliensis. The sequence goes on along the minus strand of NC_132894.1, from coordinate 4,116,737 downwards.
TAGCTCATGGTGTCTTCACATATTCTGGCAGAGCTCTTGCACTACCAGATCAGGTGAAGTGAATCGGAAGGGGTTTGCCTGTTTTGAGGTCTGCACTTTATTTTTATTTTATTATTCTATTTTTTTTTTTTTTTATGTGATTATCCTGATCTTATTAGATATGCACTGACTGGCGACGAGTGCAGGACATGTGCCGTCTTCACAGTACTTGCAGTTGCACATGTTCTTCCCTGATGGTTCTGATGTAACCTATTGAATGTGTTATACTTTGAGAGGCAGACTAATCCTAATTGATCTTGAACAATTTATAGAAAGTTAAATAATTCCTGAAATACAAAAAAACATATCTAAATGAGCATTGCAGTTGTAGAGTTCTACATTTATAAAGGTGTCTAAAATTCCTTTATTATAAATTAAATTTGTTTCACCTAGTACAGATATAATAAATGCCTAGTAACAAAAATGATGACCTTACCTATCAAAATTCCTGTTACTGGAGCTCAAGCAGCTCGGAAACTACTTACAGTCTGTGGTTCAATCCAACAGCCTCAGCACTAATAACCAGATGTCCCCAAAGGCCTTCATTACCTGGACCAGGTGTGTTAGATTGTAGGGCTGGGTTTACTATAAGCCTTTCTGCATGAAGGAGTTGTACATTCTCTCCTCCAATCTAAGATGCTTTCTGGGTCCTGTCCATTCTTCACTACTGTTATGTGTGCCACTGGCTGCAGCACAAAAATAATTGACCCCATACTGAACAGTTTACATTTTTATTTTTTTTTATTTTTATTTTTTTATTTTGTTTTATTTGGACCCATTTCCAAAATGTGCCGGTTTGTTTAGATGTTTATTTGGGAACTTTTTGAGGTTTAAATTTCTGGTGAAAATGCAGGAAAAGCATGATGCCTCAATGATCTTATTTGTGTAGATGTCCCTGCACAGTGCAACCAGTCCGCTAAATGTTCCTGGAGGTCTTTTGTACTTAAACAGGGTTTGATTTGCCTTTCTAGCAATCCTATCAGCAGTTCTCTTGGGACGTTTTCTTGGAGTCCCTCCAGACCTGAACTTGACCCCCACCGTTCCTGTTAATTGCCATTTCTTAATTACATTAGCAACTACCAAACAAAAAGCTAGTTTCCCTTCAAATGTCCAAAATAATGTTTCTTCATCTTCATCTTTTGGAGATTCAGTTCCTCGTCTACTCGCTTAACACTTCTACACACAGGTGCCCAAACATTTACAAGCCATTGTATGAAACCGAGAACACCATAATAATGATAAAGTCCACTCTGGAAAAGTTTGGTTTAGTGTCTGTATGATTATTATGATCATTATCAGACATCAGGAGTTATCAATTTCATCACACCAGTTCTCATTAGCATAATAACCTTCATCATAAGTCATCACCAGAACAATCGTACACATTTTAATTAATGTGCATTCTCACATTTAATTATCTTTAAAAGCTTATGATCTTTTTTTGCATTTTTTAAACGTTTTTTTTAATGAGGATTGTATCATTTAAATCGAAAAATGAGTAAATAAACAAGTAAAACAAACGTAAAGTCAAATATAAATGAATAAATATATTAATTTATAAAATATATGTTTAATTAATAAAAAAAATTATAATAACTAATTATAGTTCTTCATCTTCATCATCATCATCATCATCATCATCATTATCATAACAACAACGGAAGAGCCTCATCTCCATCACGGACGTGCTCGGCCTTACGTGCGTTCCGTGATATCTACGCTGGACAAAATACGCGCAACGCGATTGGCACATTAATCCATTAGTCACCAGCCTGAGCCAATCCAATCGCGCTCTGCTCGTTCTACGCGTTCGCTCCGACCAATCAGACGGCTCGTTGCTCTGCATTGGGCGGGACAACTGCCCCTTCAGCGTTCAGCCATGGAGGAGTAGCCGTAGCGATCTTTTTAAGCATATTTGCAAATAACGAAGAAAACCCAGAAACTACAGAAAGGACAAGGTTGAGGAAGCGGCAGAAACCGAAGCAGGAGGTAAATGCACGTCATGCTTCTCGTGGGGGCGACCAGCTTTTTGTTTGAGGTGGGTTTTGTGGTGGGTTTTGCAGACTGCCGTCGTCGGACATGTTGTTGACTGAGTTTCTGTACGGTGTATGGAGGAGGGCAGCAGCAGGCAGGAAGAGTGAATGTCAAAAAAACGGCACGTATGCCGTTCAAACAGGCTGTATAATGATGGCGGGGGTTTAATTACGAGGATTTGCACGACGGTGCTTTAATAATCCGTGTCGGACTGGAAGATTACATCCTAAATAGCAGCACTGCTGGCGCGAGCTTCGCTTCGTGCACAAAGGCCATTTAAAGCTTCTCCTGCTTCCTCGCCGATCCGCCGGCACTTCCCCGCAGACCCTCAGCCTCTCGTTTTGGGGTTAAATGCTGGGTTTTACAGCCCTTAAAACGTCGTTAGTGGTTGTAAATCCAAAAAGTGACGCTTTAAAATCCTAAATTCATCGTAAACCTGGTGGTTAGCTTCGTAGTAGCCACTTTTGCCCGATCCCGATCCGGAACGTAGAAGTCCGCTCCGGGATTGTGATCCAACTGCCTGGGCAGCTCTGCTGCAGCAGAGCTGCCCAGGCAGTTGGATCACAATCCCGGAGCGGACTTATACGTTCCGGATCGGGATCGGGCATCATTGGTATCAGCGTGCTACCTTTGTTGTTGTAGGGCTGCTTGTGTCATTAATCCTAATAACGAGGCAGTTTAACAGCATATAGTCACAGAAATCGGGCATAAAATGTTGGATCAACAAGTTTTTGGTATTTTTAAAGCAGTAAATCGTCGTTTTCTACCCATATAGCTAGCTAACTAACTTGTCAAGCCTGCAGGTGGAAGTAAGGCTGCCTGGCTGAGCTGATATACAAATGGGCCCCGAATGGCCCCACATGGCCCCACATGGCCCCTGTCCCACACTCGCTGCTTTGTGTACGTAGGGAAATTGGGAGAGCTTGAGGCCGTTTTGTGAATGTGTGCAAATGAAAACGAAAGAGCCTTAGATAAAAGTAATGGACACTTTGGCTAATGCCATATCATGTTCATATCTCTCACTTGTGATGTGTTTGTTGTAGTTTATCAACATTAAAGTCTAGCTATATTGTCTTTAAAAATCTTGAGAGATTTTTGAGATATAATTATCTGTTTTTGCTGAGTCCACTGTCTCTGGTGTAATATGAGTTTACCTCTGGGATTAATAAAGTTGGCTGTCTGGTTGGTTGTCTATATAGCTGGCAGGCTGGCAGTCTGTATAGCAGGTTGACTGGTTGTCTGTCTATATGGCTGGCTGGTTGGCTGTATATCTGGCTGGTTGTCTGGCTGGCAGTCTGTATAGCAGGCTGTCTATATAGCTGGCAGGCTGGCAGTCTGTATAGCAGGTTGACTGGTTGTCTGTCTATATGGTTGGCAGGCTGGCAGTCTGTATAGCAAGCTGGTTGACTGGTTGGCTGTCTATATAGTTGGCAGGTTGACTGGTTGTCTGTCTATATGGCTGGCTGGTTGGCTGTATGGCTGGCTGGTTGGCAGACAGGCTGTCTATATAGTTGGCAGGTTGACTGGTTGTCTGTCTATATAGCTGGCTGGTTGGCTGTATAGCTGGCTGGTTGACAGGCTGGCAGTCTGTATAGCAAGCTGGTTGACTGGTTGGCTGTCTATATAGCTGGCTGGTTGGCAGACAGGCAGTCTATATAGCAGGCTGGTTGTCTGGCTGGCAGTCTGTATAGCAGGCTGTCTATATAGTTGGCTGGTTGGCAGTCTGTGTAGCAGGTTGACTGGTTGTCTGTCTATATGGTTGGCAGGCTGGCAGTCTGTATAGCTGGCTGGTTGACAGGCTGGTAGTCTGTATAGCAAGCTGGTTGACTGGTTGGCTGTCTATATAGTTGGCAGGTTGACTGGTTGTCTGTCTATATAGCTGGCTGGCTGTCTATCTATATAGTTGGCTGGTTGGCTGGCTGGCAGTCTGTGTATTTGGCTGGCTGGCAGTCTGTGTAGCAGGCTGGTTGGCAGTCTGTGTAGCAGGTTGACTGGTTGTCTGTATATATGGCTGGCTGGTTGGCAGTCTGTATAGTAGGCTGGTTGGCTGTATAGCTGGCTGGTTGGCAGGCTGGCAGTCTGTATAGCAAGCTGGTTGACTGGTTGGCTGTCTATATAGTTGGCAGGTTGACTGGTTGTCTGTCTATATAGTTGGCAGGTTGACTGGTTGTCTGTCTATATAGCAGGCTGGTTGGCAGACAGGCTGTCTAAATAGCAGGCAGGTTGACTGGCTGTCTGTCTATATAGCTGGCTGTCTGTCTGTCTATATAGTTGGCTGGCTGGCAGTCTGTATGGCTGGCTGGCTGTCTATATATTTGGCTGGCTGGCAGTCTGTATAGCAGGCAGACAGGCTGTCTGTATAGCAGGCTGGTTATCTGGTTGTCTGTCTATAACAGGCAGGTTGACTGACTGTCTGTCTATATAGCTGGCTGGTTGGCTGTCTGTATAGTAGGCTGGCTGGTTGGCAGACAGGCTGTCTCTATAGCAGGCTGGTTGTCTGGCTGGCTGTCTGTATAGCAGGCTGGTTGTCTGGCTGGCTGTCTGTATAGCAGGCAGGCTGGCTGTCTATATAGCAGGCAGGCTGGCAGACAGGCTGTCTATATAGCTGGCTGGTTGGCTGGCTGTATAGTTGGCTGGTTGGCAGACTGACTGTCTATCTGGCCGTCTGTCTATGTAGCAGGCTGGTTGTCTGTCTGTCTAGCAGACTCTCTGTCTGGCTGTATAGCGTTCTGGCTGCATTGCAGGCTGTCTAGCTGCCATCCTGTCTGACTGTAAAGCAGGCTGTTTATCGGCCTGTCGGTATAGCAGTGTTTCTGTCTAGCAGCCTGTCCCTGTCTGTCTTCATATATCCGTCAGTTTGTTGTATAAATCTCTCCATTTAGCTGTCTGTCTAGTAGTCTATCTATCAGGCAGTCTGTATTTGCAGGCCTACTAAGGCATAGCTAAATCTTAAGGCCTGCACCTAGAAAGGGGCCCAGTAACGAGATAACAGTAGCTTTAACATGGTAAACATATACTGTTGATGTGATTATGCAGGCGATTGCTCAGCTTCACGGTAACAGCATGTACTCTGTCATAACATGTCTGTTTCCTTTGAATATGTTTGAATACTGTTGAAGTGAGACGGGCAGCCTGAAACCACACTGAATGACAAGCTATTAAAAAAATAAATAAAATATGGTAGAAATAAAAGCAAAACTCATCAGGTGTCGGATCTCAGATGTCAGTACTGACTCACTTGTAGATCTGCATTGGAACTTCTTACTGTATCCAGCATCTATCAGGAACTAAGGTGTGTTGGACTGGTTCTTCTTCTTTGCTCTGAAGTGGGAGGTGTGAGCTACCTAGAAAAGGAGAAGTGAATGTTAATGACCTGAATGTGAGCAATTTAAATAAATAAATAAAGGACTCATTTCCCTATCAAAATACTTTCTGTAAAATGCAAATCAGCAGTATTTGAAGGACCCGTGTGTGTGTGTATATATATATATATATATATATATATATATATATATATATATATATATATATATATATATATATTTATTTGTCCTCTCATGATTTGGTGTGTGTTGTTTTATCAATCCAAATGATGTCATTGATTTACCAAATTAATGCCTCTCCTCTTTGTCCCTTTAGCGTTAGCCTACCTGCACTTATGTCGGTGGAAAACTCCACAGATGAAACCATGGATTCAACTTCAGCTCCAGACCCCGACTCGAGCCCACAGGAGGTGCCTGAACAAGACCTGGCTCCTGACCCGACTTCAGAGGCCCCGGAGCCCAGCCCACAGTCACCTGAGGAACCGGCCGTAGAAGCGACCCCAGCCCCTGCACCTCCACCAGCCGCGAACTCGGCCTGCAAGATCATGACTTTCCGGCCGACCATGGAGGAGTTCCAGGACTTTGCGAAGTACATCACGTACATGGAGGCCCAGGGAGCGCACCGCGCCGGCTTGGCCAAGGTATAACCCTGATTTTTACTCTGGGTTAAACATTTACGTTCTCCAGTACCGGAGAACCACAGACCTGCAGAGTTCAGGGTTTTCAGTAATAAATTAAGCTGGTCCAGGTGCTGTAGAGAGGGAGGCGCTGAACTGTGCCGTGTCCTTCATCTCTTTTGTTTCTTATTTTATTTTTATTTATTTATTTATTTTATTTTATTTTAAATCCTCATCTTTTCTTCTCTTCATCTCTTCTCCTGTTTCTCATCTCTAATTATCCTTCTTATCTGTTCATCTCTTTTTAGTTTCTTCTGATCTCTTTATCTGTTTTACATCTTTTAATCCTTTTTTTTTTTATATATATCTTGTATTTTATCTGTTCTTCTCTTCTTTGGTTTCTCTCTCAATCTTTTTATCTCTTCCCTTCTTATCTTTTCCTATTTTTTTATATTTTATCTTCTTATCTCTAATTCTTCTCATCTCTTGTTTTCTGTTTCTTCTTTTTGTCTTATTGATTCTGATTCTTCTTCTCTTCTTATGTCTTCTGTAATATAATGTAAATATTTTCCTTCTGTCTTTTCTTTGTCTATTCTTCTTATCTTCTTTATATCTCTATTCTTCATATCTGTTATCTTTTTATCTCATGTCTTATTAATACTTCTTTTTTGTTTTGTTTTTTTGTTTCTCATCTCTTATTATCCTTCTCATCTGTTCATCTCTTCTGTTTGTTTTCTTCTTTTTATCTTTTCAGTTTTAGTCATCTCTTCTTTTTTTCCCCCTTTTTATAAATTTTCTATTAATCTTTTTTTTTTTTATCTTGTCTCATCTGTTTTTTGTTTTCTCTTTTTCACATCTGTTTGTTCTCTCCTTTTTTTTATCAGTTTTCTTCTCAAATTCTTCTTATCTCTTTTGTCTTCTGTTTCTTCTTATCTCTGCTTATCTTATCATTTCTTCTGATCTTTTTTATTTTTAACAATTCTGTTTCTTTGTATGTTTTCTTATCTCTTCTCTATTTTTTATTTTCTTCATCTTTTATCTCCTTTTTTTCTTGATTCTTCTTGTGTGTTTCTCTATTTTTTTCTTTTAACCTCCTTATCTGTTTCTTTTGGTTGTTTTATCTCTTTGTATCTCCCGTCTTATTACATCTTATTTTTATTTTTTTATTTTATCAATTCTGATTCTTCTTATGTCGTCTTATCTGTTTTGTCTTCTTCTTTTTCTTCTTATCAATTTCTAATCTCTTCTTTTCTTCTTGTATTCTCTCTTCTTCTTCTTGGCGTCTTTTTCCCCCTCTACTACTATGTCTTTCTTGACCTGGACAGTAACTATGCTTTAAACATTGGAATCATAAATATTTACCAGTATTTAGAGACTTGTTTTCATGGTCGGTTAAGCTGCTTTACTGACCGGAGGGCCAGCTAACCAGACCAGCGAATGTCCTCAACAGTCCAAACTAGAACATATGAATGTATAGTCCTGTTTCTTTGCCTGGACATAGTCTTTCACTAATGAGTTTCTCAGTCTGTCCGTGGTGGTATGTGGTGAAATTGTAGGAGGGCTGGAGTTCTGCTGATCGCACGTTGCATTTTGATGACTGAAGTTCTGGTCATCTCCTGTGAGCTTTCTTTCTTCACTCTGTTTAACATCCAGGTTATTCCTCCTAAAGAGTGGAAGCCCAGGCGTTCGTATGAGACGATTGAGGAGATGGTGATTCCAGCCCCCATCATGCAGGTGGTCACTGGCCAGTCTGGCCTTTTCACCCAGTACAACATCCAGAAGAAGTCCATGACGGTGGGAGAATACAGAAAACTGGCCAACAGCAAAAAGTGAGTCTACATGATGTGAGGGTTCTGCACTGAACACAGATACTGGCTCCCAGCTCTCGCAGTGTCCCAGCGTCGGAGTACTCCAGGACTAGGACTGTTCCTCTGTGTTTTCGCTGGATTGAATCTATAATAATCTATTGACCCGTTATCATCATAGCTCTGCTCCGAAACCCCTACAGACTTGTTTTACAGAACCGTAGTTCATAAGTGTAGCTCCTGATCTCCTTCTGGAAAGACTGGATGATGGACACACTGGTGTAGAAGATATTTGTTGACTAGAAAATTGCCTCCCCTTTCTGCGCAGGTACTGCACTCCTCAGCACAAAGACTTCGATGACCTGGAGAGAAAGTACTGGAAGAATCTGACGTTTGTGTCGCCGATCTACGGTGCTGACATCAGTGGATCCCTCTATGATAAGGTCAGTGAAGGAGCTCAAACAATGGGTTTAAAGGAGAAACTGAGTGCCGTTGGCACTAGAAGTGCCCACCAGGATGACTCTGGTGCTCTCTGTCAACTATGAGGATAGTTGAGGATGGTTGAGGATGGTTCGGTCCGAAATGCTAGTAATGAAGTTGTATAACTGATTGTGTGCTGGTGACGTTATGCTCATGAGATCACGTTTGATGGAGCTATCCCAGTGCTGGTGCTTCTAGTCAGGACGTTTGGCTGTTGGAAAGTTTATTGCTTAGATTTGCTAATGATGTGAAATAGTACATTTTAATCAGGCAATTCTATAATTCATAAAAAATTGCTGGTTATAATGGTAAGAATGTGAGCTTGGAGGGGAGTGGGTCTACTGTTGAGCCTTCCAGAGGTGTCATAGGCTTAAGTCAGCTATATACTGACGAATGGTGCCTACCAGACGACCCCTGTAAAGAGCTTGCGAGGTAGCTGTGTGTTAGAATATGGGTGAAGGGAATGGACTGGAACCCCAATTACCCCTCTCTCTAATCCTCCCCCTAATCCTACAAGCTGTTGAGACAAGTAAATATATACAACATAGGTTATGACCACAGATATAATTAAAACTGCATGAAAAAAAAAAAAATAAATAAATATATATATATATATATATATATATATATATATATATATATATATATATATATATATATATATATATATATATATATATATATATTCATGCAGTTTTAATTATATCTGTGGTCATAACCTATGTTATGAGATATATATATATAAGTACAAACTCTACACCATAAGTTAAACTACACATATCATTTAAATCTGTAGACATATGAGAGCCAGACCTGGGTAGCTTAGTCATCCTGTTAATTAACATTAATGTGATGTTGTCCTGCATTGTCCTGATGTTAATATTTAGTTCATATCTTGAATTTAATTTTTTTTATGTAAACAAAGCAGTTGAGCTTCTCACTGAGGGCTTTTGCTGTCCTCTAAAGCAGCATCAGTGTAATGATGATGACCTCTAGTGGTGCAAAGTACAACAACTGGGCAACCAGTTCAATCTGCTCCCTACTCACTCTGCCCATCCACTCCGTCTCAGTTTGGTATTCACATGGAGGGCTCGTCGCATTAAGGGCTGTCCCAAAATAATGAGAATGGAGGGACAGGGAACTTTAAACCCTCCAACAGCGAGCGATCACCACAGCACACTAAACCGCGACACTCCACGGAAGTGCAGCTCTGAGCAGAATGGAGGAAACACCTGATAAATATCCGGTTCCCATATCATTCATATCATATCAATAAAATATTATATGTGGTTATTCTCATTCTCGTGTAATTAGGCAAATAAACGGCAAGTGAGTTAATTGCACCCCTAATTTATACAGGCATGAATTCAGCACCCAATTTTCTCCCCATATAACACACCCATTCACTAGGACCCCGCCCCCTCACCTGCAGTGCTTCCAATACTACGAGGGTGAGGACAAGCACATGCCTCCTCCAATAGATATTAGTCAGACACCGCCTCTTTTTGAACTGCCACCTGTGCATCCACTGCATATGGAGGCATCAACCAGCAGACCCCTGCGCAAGCTGGAATTACAATGGGAGTGGCGAAGGGAGAGTGCGCCCACCTACCCATCTACCCACCCAGAGAGAGAGCGCATGGCCAGTTGTGCTTGGCTGCAATCACACACACACACATTTTTATAGCATCACTGAGCTGTGATGCACACCCTGAATTTATACCCTCCTCCTTATTTGGAGGGACCCTTCACAGCACCGAGTGTGATGCTATAGTGTCGTGTTCGGGAGGAGGGAACAGTTTAGGATAGGCTGTTGGTGTTCATGAACAAACATCCTCTCCCACATCACATGAGGGAACACACAGCTACCCATCCATACTGACATACTATCTCTAAACAAGCGTGTTTCAAAATGTGTACGTTTAGAATTGTAGGCTTTTCCCCCTTTTTCTCCCAGTTTGGTGCTACCACCTAACCATTCGTAGCTCCTCCTAGTACTGCTTATGCTCCCGCCACTAGGAGGAGGGTCAGGACTTAACACGTCTCCTTCGTGTACATGTACAGCCAGCCACCGCCTCTTTTCCAGCTGATGAGTGATCAGGAGAGAAAGCGCCATCTACCGACCTGGAGAGAGCACGGCCAATTATGCTCTCTCTGTCTCCGGCCACTGATGGCAAAGCGGGCATTTCTCTAAATGAGACCTTTAAATGTGTGTGGTAACTTCTTGTCTGTGTGTTTGGTGTGTGTGTGTGTTGCCAGGACATTACGGAGTGGAACATTGGCCATTTGAACACACTCCTTGACATGGTGGAGCAGGAGTGTGGCATCGTCATCGAGGGCGTTAACACACCCTATCTGTACTTCGGCATGTGGAAGACCACCTTCGCCTGGCACACCGAGGACATGGACCTCTACAGCGTCAACTACCTTCACTTTGGCCAGCCCAAGTCCTGGTGAGTTGTTTTGTTTGTTTGTTGATGCACAACATATTCCGTGATATACATACGCTTTAAAGCACAGTGCAGAGTTCTGGGCTGTGTTTGTATTTACTGCAGTGAAGTATAAGTGAGTTACACTCCCTACCTGTAGATAATTCTGTGATGTCTGTTTCCAGCTGAATCAAATCAAATTTTATTTATTTATTTTTTAATTTTTTAATCAAAATTATTCATTTTTGTTGACCTAATCAGACACCAGCACAGGGGCACAGTAGTAGTAGTAACCAATAGGTCAGAGACCCTCTTTCATGCTGTGTTTTACAGAAGGTGACTCACTCTGCCTGTTAAATCTGATTTGAGAAACCGTAATGATGCATTCTGGGTAGTCAGTTCTGTTGTTCTTTTCTGAGACAAACAGGATGAGTCTGAGATGAACAGCTGCAGACGGTCACACGTGGGCAGCTCCAACAGACATAATTAACACTGTTGTTTTGTTGACATTGGCTCTGACTCTGCTTCCTCATTGTTTGAGTCTCCAGAGACTCCAACGACCACAGCGCCACTGTTCAAAAGTTTGGAGTCACTGTTTTTAGTAAAGTAAGCTGGTTTGGGAGCAGAGAAGTTTGTAAAAGGATGATCTAAAACCTGTGAAACTGTCCAGGAGACGCAACCCAGCAGTAAACAAAAAAACAACATTGTTCTTAGATGTGTAAAGGAAAAAAGTTAACGGTGTACGTATTTGTCACTGTACTAAGTGTGTCCTCCGCATTTTACACATCAGTGGTAGTGAACACACACACACACACACACAAACACCCTGAGCAGTGGGCAGCCAACTACATGCGCCCGGGGAGCAGAGAGAGGGTGAAAGCCCTTGGTCAAGGGCCCAACAGTGGCAGCTTGCTGAGCCCGGGTATCGAACCCACTGCCCCTGTCTCGAACATCAAGAAAAAGTTATATTGAAAGGAATATCTACTGTAGAATGGCTCCTATTTAAAAAGTGATAATCACATTTTAAATACAGTAATGTGGAGGAACAATAATAATAATAATAATAATATTAATAAAAATCATAATAAAAATCATAATAGATATGAGATATAATAAGAAATGTCTTTTAAATCATCATTTATAAAATGGAATTAATAGAAATGTCATTTTTATTTTGAGTACTCCTTCAAATGTGCTGAATCAGAACCAGGAGCAGAACATCAGCTGCAGATGATCAGGGGTTCTGGAGGAGTCTGGAGTCTTATTTAAACCTCAGACGTTTAGTCTGGTCTGCTCTTGATTGGTGGTTGAAGTGAGTGGTGAAGATGATCACCAGCATGGCCAGATCCAGAAAGCTCTCCGAGGCCTTCAGAAAGAAGGGTGGAGATGCAGAGGAGTCTGGGAAGGGCTTCAAAAAGATCTCAGAACAGTTAGAAATTATAAGTTAAATTGTTTACAATTGATCAGATTAGACTGTCCTGCCAACTTCAAAGAAGGCTTCAGCAAGTGTCCAGAAACTTTTGCTGCTACTCCCGTTCTCTCCGCCCCTTCCTACTGCTACTCTTCTACCCTGGAAGGACTTTGAGAAGTTGAGGAGAGGAACAGAGCTTGTGGCAGAGGTTCAGTGAACAGTAGGACCTGACTGTACTTCTTGCAGATGTTTTGAGGGCGGTTATTGCAGTGATGTGTTTTTTTAATTCGTTTCTTTCGTCTCCTCCTGTAGTGTCCGGGTCACGGAGGGGAGGAGGAGGGGCAGTAGGGGAAAAAGCAGTAACGTTTAGGGGTTCTGGACGTGTCCCTGGACTTCAGGGAGCTTTAAACTGATGAATTTTGAGTCTTGGTCTGATGTAACGCAATGAAAATGACCGTAAAAAGGAAAAAAATTATAATTAATATTTGATCTTTTAATACGTTTATGCTTTTCTCAAAAAATGAACAGTCTAAAAATATGATCTGGTGTCTAGTTTGTAGTAATGAAATCCATGTTGTATAAATATGGATATAACTATTGTGTATAAAACATAATTTTTATCTAATTAAAACCTAGCAGACAGAAAATGATTGAGGACTTCAGTCAGAAATACTTCAATTTATTGAGCCCAGGAGGGAAATTATATACTGAATTTAAATAATGAATATACTGAATTCCTTATTTATTATATTTTATTTTGTACTACTACTGCAATCTAAATCCAGCACTCGTTCAGCTCCTGCTGTTTTCTTAATGTAACTCAAACAACCCCAATATTAAACCTTGTGCACTTCATCCGACTGCCACATAAGGGCACTGTAACGTCTCAATGTGGTTTTACTTTCCATCATTCAAATGTTTTTCCATGTTGCGCGATGTGTCTCGCTCTCCAGCAGCACCCTGTAGCCTGTCTTATTTATAAAGCCTGGGCTTCAGGTGAGGAGCACTGCGTTTCTCGCTTGTTGCATCACTGACGTCTGTTCGGTTTCCTAGGTTTTTTTCGAATACAGCCGAGAATCGCGTTTGGGGGGGGGGGGGGATCGATTCTGAGAAAGTGAAGGGCTTGAGTGGTGCCTCCTTCAAGATCTTCAGTCACCCACGATCCTTCACAAACCTAGAACACTAAAGCAGAGAGACAGCCATGAGTTGCAGCTGTAGGAGAGTTTGTAATGGAAATGTAATCTGCAGTACTTGGTATACCAGTGTGCTCGACGTCTGCCCTACCCCAGCTACAGCCTGAAGTTCAGAGGAGGAACTATGGCTGGAAAGGGTGCGGCCAGTGGCCACTAGGTGGTGCTACTGCACTGTGAGGAATCCTACAGATGTGCATGGTGTTTGTGTGAAGTTGGTTTTAAATCTTCGATGGATAAATTAGCAGCTGCAGGGTCGTGTTGATGCTACACCAGTACACACGGCATTGGATAGCTTCCACACCTGGAGCAGCGCCGTCGCTTGACCATATGCACTGACCTCTCTGAGAACGCGGCCCTGGGTCGGAAAAGGAACGCTAGTGTGAAAAGGCCTGATCTCCTTTAGATCAACCTTTAGATCAACCTTTAGATGCTGCTTCTGGAGCTCTCGACGTGTCCACAAATGCATGCATGCATACAGCTGTCCATGAGAGGGCGCTCAAAGCGTGATTTGTGTTTACAGCAGTGCTGTAAAAGACTGTAGGGGGAGCCCAGGAGCCAAAGTACAGTACAAATTCTCGCATAATGCAGATTTTTTTTTTTTTTTTAAAGAAGGAAGGACGGCGGCCTGCTTGAGACTTGAGCTGCGACTTTACAGGAGAAGATGAAGCTGTAGAAGTTCAGGGGTTTTATTCCGGGCAGTTTTGGAGAGTTTCTGTTGTGGATTCGTCTGGAGGCGTGAAGTGATGAGCAGCTGCAGTTTCCAAATGCATAAAACGAACAAACAAAAAGCTCCTGTTTTCTTCTAGAGACTCATTCATCCTCATAAAGCCCTCCTCCTCCTCCTCCTCCTCCTCCTCTCACAGCTGCTCTCACACACATTCTCTCTCTCACCCTTTCTTCAATCTGGCCAGACCCTCCCTGCTATTATTGATTAAGGTGTGTGTAAGTTAGTGATGCTGCTTTTATACTCCAGTTTATGCATCTCACTCTCTCTGTCTGTCTCGCGCTCGCTCTCTGTCTGTCGCTCTCTCTCTCTCTCGTGTTTCCTCTCTCATCTATGTTCTATGAAGTGGCTGCTGATGAAAGAACAGCCTTAAATGGAGTTTAACTGAAGTTTAGAGAGAGAGAGAGAGAGAGAGAGAGAGAGGGAGAGGGAGAGGGAGAGGGAGAGGGGGCAGGTGGTTGTATTCTGTTCTGCTGAAAGGGTTTAGATAAACGCGTCGGCCTCATGGGGGCTCTGGTACACCCCTCTATACTTTCACTTCTGCTCTCGCGCTCCTTTCTTCCTGCTTTCTTTTGCTCTCTCTGTCTCTCGTCTTTTCTTTGCGCTCTCTCTCTCTCTCTCTCCTCTCTCTCTCTCTCTCTCTCTCTCTCTCTCTCTCTCTCTCTCTCTCTCTCTCTCTCTCTGCTAAAAATTTGAAAGCGTGATTGAGGTAACAGCAGATAGCAACGGTTGCCAAGCAGTGATTAGTGGACTAAGGAAATAAATCAGT
>NC_132894.1:4059413-4096913 GCF_030463535.1 Salminus brasiliensis | reverse complement strand
GAATTGCACTTCCTGCCTGTAGGGGGAGCCCAGGAGCCAAAAATACCAGTTTTTGCATAAAAATGCTTCATCTGGTCCACTTAATGCATGCATGAACTGTGTACATGTGCCCCTCAGGCCACTCAATGGGTTGCAGATGAAGCTTTCTTATGCTTTCATAGGAAAACCTCTGCTCTGAAGATGATCTGCCCTAGAATCAGGATTGCCCCTCCTTCCCTTTTCTGTCCTCTCCCTTATTGTAGAATAGGATCAGGTGACCTGTGGAAGAGATCGGCCACTCCTGCACTTTCTGCACCCTTTCCTCTGCTCATCTCAGTAACTGATGCATCTCTTTTCTTCTTCTCCTCCAGGTATGCCATTCCTCCCGAACACGGAAAGAGGCTGGAGAGGCTCGCGCAAGGTACCGTCTCACTCCTTTTACTCTCTGAGGTTGAGAGAGTGACGCTGTTGCCGTTGCGTCCAGCGTCTCTTTTTCAGGAAGAAAGTAGCACTCCTCTCAGAAAGCCTGTAATTACCGCTCCATTCTGGCCCCGTAACTTCGCTCCTGCCTCTGCTCTCACGTCTCAGCGATGGGGTGAGGGGGTGGAGCGCAGCGGGAGCGGCAAGTGGACCGTAAAAGTGTGTGGAGTGGGGAGGGGGTGTAAAAAGAGCTCGCATTTCCCTGAGAATTGCACGAACAGATGTCACACTTTCTCAGCACAGAACCTTTTCTTACGCCCGCGCCACGACAAGAACCACGGAGACGGCAGATGCTCCGCACGTTCCCTCTGGCAGCGAGCTTCCGGGGTGTGGATGGAAGAAAGTAATAGGCCGGAAGAGAGGGAGGGAGAGTGAAGATGACTAGGAGAGAGAAAGAATGAGCAGCAGAACTCTGAGAAAACTGTAGACTAAACAAATGGGGTGTGTGTGTGTGTGTGTGTGTGTGTGTGTGTGTGTGTGTGTGTGTGTGTGTGTGCGTGTGTGTGCGTGTTGCTATAAAACAGTGGTTAACAAAGAAAACTTATCTCTATGCTTCTCGTTTCTTGCTCTCTCTCTCTCACATCCTCTTTCACTTGTTTGCTCCCTCTCTTGCTCTTTCTCTTACCCTCCCGCACGCTATCTTGTTTCCTCTTGCTCTCTGTTCTCTCACTTTTTTCACTTTTTTTTCATTCACTTTCTTGCTTTTACGCTTTTTTTTGCTATGCCTCGCTTTCTCCTCATGCTCTCACTTTCTCGTCATGCTCTGTCTCGCTCGTGCTCTCTCGCTTTCTCCTCATGCTCTCACTTTCTCGTCATGCTCTGTCTCGCTCGTGCTCTCTCGCTTTCTCCTCATGCTCTTTCTCGCTCGCGCTCTCTCGCTTTCTCCTCATGCTCTGTCTCGCGCTCTCTCTCGCTTTCTCCTCTCTCTCTCATTTTCTCCTCATGCTCTCTCGCTCTCTCCCTCTCTCTCATTTTCTCCTCATGCTCTCTCGCTTTCTCCTCATGCTCTTTCTCGCTCGCGCTCTCTCGCTTTCTCCTCATGCTCTGTCTCGCGCTCTCTCTCGCTTTCTCCTCTCTCTCTCATTTTCTCCTCATGCTCTCTCGCTCTCTCCCTCTCTCTCATTTTCTCCTCATGCTCTCTCGCTTTCTCCTCATGCTCTTTCTCGCTCGCGCTCTCTCGCTTTCTCCTCTCTCTCATTTTCTCCTCATGCTCTCTCGCTCTCTCCCTCTCTCATTTTCTCGCTCGTGCTCTCTCGCTTTCTCCTCATGCTCTGTCTCGTGCTCTCTCTCGCTTTCTCCTCATGCTCTGTCTCGTGCTCTCTCCCTCTCTTGCTTTCTCCTCATGCTCTCTCGCTCTCTCCCGCTCTCTCATTTTCTCGCTCGTGCTCTCTCGCTTTCTCCTCATGCTCTGTCTCGTGCTCTCTCCTTCTCTCTCATTTTCTCGCTCATGCTCTCTCGCTTTCTCCTCATGCTCTTTCTCGCGCTCTCTCCCTCTCTCTCATTTTCTCGCTCATGCTCTCTCGCTTTCTCCTCATGCTCTTTCTCGCGCTCTCTCCCTCTCTTGCTTTCTCCTCTCTCTCACTTTCTCCTCATGCTCTTTCTCGCTCGCGCTCTCTCGCTTTCTCCTCTCTCATTCACTCTCGCTTTCTCCTCTGTCTCGGTCTCTTTCTCTTGCTTTCGTGCTCCTTCTATTAATTGATCTCTCCTGCCCCCCTCCCCCCCCCCCTCCCCATCCACGCTCTCTTCTTTCTTTTCCGTTCTCTCTTACATGATCACTCGCATTGCTTCCACTAATGTCTTCAGCCCCCGATAGATCAGTTGTATCCACATCCCTCACCTCTCCCACATTATCCAGTCAGGGCCACGCTCCCGTCTGCTTCGCTCCGTCTCCACACCCCTTTTTACTTAGCTTAATATCCCACTTAAAAGACAAAACGAAGCTTCAGGTTAATATCCCTCAAGGGAAAGTCCCGGAACGCCGGCCGCATCCTAATGCGGATTAATATCCGCCTCAGTCTGGCTCTTTCCTCACCTGCTCTATCTTCTCTCAGCATCTCCGCGGATAAAAAAGAGCTTCATCTAAATATCTCTTAAACACCACAGTTCAGCCCAGAGGTCACTGCATCTCCTTCACTCATCCAGGATCATCTTTCAGACTGAGGGTTTGAAGTGAACTTGTGGTTCTTTTTAGAGAAGCTCCCCTCCTGTGGTGCTGAATGGAAGCAGGAGTCGGTCGCCATGACGCCAGATCTTATCATCTTATTTATTATGCAAACCCACCAGTGATCCTTTTCTCCACCTTATTCTGCCACACCCACTTTCAAGAGGTTGTTTCCTCTGCTTAAGAGTTAGTTAGTTTCTAGTCATTTCCTGACCGATGGTTTGTGGTCGTATCGTTTCGTACCAACAGGCTTCTTAACGCTGTTCAGAACTGGTTAGAGCAGAGCTGACTAGATTTCAAACAGGGCACCATATCCATATCCAAAGAAGAGGACAGGAAACTGTGGTTGAATCATCTGCTCTTACCGTTTTGTGGTGGGAAAACCAACAGCAGAACCTTCCTTACCCAGGGAAATGCCTCGGCCATGAAGCTCCAGTGAAGCGGATGCGTCGGCCTTAGGGTGCAATATACTCCTCACTGTATGTTACTGATCTCTGAGGTTGTAATCTGCATGGGTGAATCCACTGTTGCACCTAAATTCTACAGAAAATAGTCAGTGATGGCCATGAGCATTGTTTACTGTTTACCAAAAAAATAAGCTGGATATGGAAATATGAGTTCTTTGGAGATTATTTGCCCCGTAACGCCCCACTTTCTCTGAATGGCTTACATATATACGTAAGCTTTCTCTGAAATATATATAATAGTGTGTGTGTGTGTGTGTGTATGTGTGTGTGTGTGTGTATATATATATATATATATATATATATATATATATATATATATATATATATATATATAGTGTGTATATTGCATATATATATATGTGTGTGTGTGTGTGTGTGTGTGTGTACATACGTACACATACGTTATATATATATTGTTTGTGTGTGTATATGTATAATATATAGTGTGTATGTATGTGTGCGTACATACATGTGTTTGTATTGTATTGTACTGTACATATATATTGTTTGTTTGAGACACACACACACACACACACACACACACACACACACACAATCTTAAATTTACCCCAAAGCCTCTCTTTCCCATTTGCCCTTCTTCATCTGCTTTAGTTTCCAGTAATCTTCCCCTCATGAAATCCTGGCACATCTTTCCGAACTTCACAACACACTTGGTGGACGAACACTGAGTGCAGCTAGACTCCCTGTGAATCGTGTGTCTTTGTGTGCGCAGAATAGCAGGAAATGATGATGGTTGATGACTGAAAGCTTTTTGACCGATTTAGCAAACCGACTGACCTGCACACACTCCGCTAGACACGGAAACAGCACCTCCCCAACCTCCCCAACAGCTCACACACACAGAGCTCACACACCAGTTCTTCTAATTTTTCATTTTTATATTTCATTTATGCATTTTTTTTTCCCCTATTCTTTAAATTTTTCTTATTTTTTATGATAATTGTGGATCTTTTGCCCTTTTCTTCTTTTTCTGCTTCAGAGGATTTTAAACTGAAAGCGCAGATGATTCAGAGATTCATTCGTTCGGTCTTGTTTTCTTTTCACGGTCTCTTCTTTCTTTTACATTATTTATTTCTTTAAAGCATCTCTATGCAGCGATTTTCCTCTGAAATAGTGGCTTCACGGTCATCATGATGCTCCTCTGACTGTAACTGGGAGAATAGCGCTGCTGCTTTAGGCTCGGTACACTGCTGCTATTCTATATGACTTTAGAGAAGCGGACCGGATAACACCCTCGAGAACTACATAACGCTGCGTAACCCGAGGCGTATTCGTGTAAAATCCTGTACAATTACTCTGCCGCCTCAGTCCACGTGCTTCTTTCACTTTCAGTGGCGGTTCTGAATCTCTCAGCTTGTCCAGAAAAAAAAAATAAATGTATCATTTAGTGGAGGCTTATAGCATGGGTAACACCTTCCTGACTGTAGGGGGAGCCCAGGAGTAAGGAATCCCTGTTTTCCATAGTGCTGCTTTAATTCATTTTCTATGTTAATTTAGGTGTGTGTGTGTGTGTGTGTGTTTTTCTTACAGTTCTGTGTGTGTTTCTGTTTCCTCTGTTCTGTAGGGTTTTTCCCGGGCAGCTCTCAGGGCTGTGATGCTTTTCTTCGTCACAAGATGACCCTCATCTCCCCCTCCATCCTGAAGAAGTACAGCATCCCCTTCGATAGGGTACGTAGAGTTTCTCCCTGCTGTTCTGAAGGACAGTTCCACTGATCCAGCATTTAGGAGTAATTAATGGAATACTTAAATAGTGTGAAATCAGGCAAAATACATAATTTACTCCCTGTTTTCATCCTCCACCATGATTCAGAGACTTGAGGCTAAAAGCCCCACCACAGTCCAAACCACTGACAACTAATGAAGGAGAGAATTGGTGTCTAGAACAGTGGGAATGTTCTAGAGCAGATGAAAAGGAACAGAGGCAGTTTGTTCTAGAATGGTGTGTATAAAGGGAGAGTTTTCCGAAGCTGGGCGAGTGGAGGGGGGGAGCTGGGCGAGTGGAGGGGCGAGCTTTCCGGAGCTGGGCGGGTGGAGGGGGGAGCTGGGCGAGTGGAGGGGAGAGCTGGGCGAGTGGAGGGGCGAGCTTTCCGGAGCTGGGCGGGTGGAGGGGAGAGCTGGGCGAATTTTCCGGAGCTGGGCGGGTGGAGGGGAGAGC
The DNA here is from genome assembly GCF_030463535.1 of Salminus brasiliensis. Classification (NCBI taxonomy): domain Eukaryota; kingdom Metazoa; phylum Chordata; class Actinopteri; order Characiformes; family Bryconidae; genus Salminus; species Salminus brasiliensis. The sequence continues at coordinate 4,091,650 of NC_132894.1, read as the reverse complement.
TGGGCGAATTTTCCGGAGCTGGGCGAGTGGAGGGGGGAGCTTTCCAGAGCTGGGCGAGTGGAGGGGGGAGCTTTCCAGAGCTGGGCGAGTGGAGGGGGGAGCTGGGCGAGTGGAGGGGGGAGCTTTCCGGAGCTGGGCGAGTGGAGGGGGGAGCTTTCCGGAGCTGGGCGAGTGGAGGGGGGAGCTTTCCGGAGCTGGGCGGGTGGAGGGGGGAGTTGGGCGGGTGGAGGGGCGAGCTTTCCGGAGCTGGGCGGGTGAAGGGGAGAGCTGGGCGAATTTTCCGGAGCTGGGCGGGTGGAGGGGAGAGCTGGGCGAATTTTCCGGAGCTGGGCGAGTGGAGGGGGGAGCTTTCCAGAGCTGGGCGAGTGGAGGGGGGAGTTTTCCAGAGCTGGGCGAGTGGAGGGGGGAGCTTTCCAGAGCTGGGCGAGTGGAGGGGGAAGCTGGGCGAGTGGAGGGGGGAGCTGGGCGAGTGGAGGGGGAAGCTTTCCGGAGCTGGGCGAGTGGAGGGGGGGAGCTTTCCGGAGCTGGGCGAGTGGAGGGGGGAGCTTTCCGGAGCTGGGCGAGTGGAGGGGGGAGTTGGGCGGGTGGAGGGGGAAGCTTTCCGGAGCTGGGCGAGTGGAGGGGGGAGCTTTCCGGAGCTGGGCGAGTGGAGGGGGGGAGCTTTCCGGAGCTGGGCGGGTGGAGGGGGGAGTTGGGCGGGTGGAGGCGGGAGCTGGGCGAGTGGAGGGGGAAGCTTTCCTGAGCTGGGTGAGTGGAGGGGGGAGTTGGGCGGGTGGAGGCGGGAGCTGGGCGAGTGGAGGGGGAAGCTTTCCTGAGCTGGGCGAGTGGAGGGGGGAGCTTTCCGGAGCTGGGCGAGTGGAGGGGGGAGCTTTCCGGAGCTGGGCGGGTGGAGGGGGGAGTTGGGCGGGTGGAGGCGGGAGCTGGGCGAGTGGAGGGGGAAGCTTTCCTGAGCTGGGTGAGTGAAGGGGGGAGCTGGGCGAGTGGAGAACTGTATGAATAGAGGGAGAGTGATCTAGAACATTGTAAATAAACAGTGTGGATGATTCTGCTGGTTTGTGTTTTATTGGATAGACATATAGGGGGGGGGTTAGTGGTACCCCTGTCATTTTTTAGTGAAATCAGGAGCCCAGGTCAAATTCATCAACCCCTCCACCCCAAACCCGTCTCTGGGACAGAATGGCCAACCTTTTGCTTCTAGCTCTTCACCCACAGAACCCTTTCTTCTGCAGAACACTCCGGGTTTCACTGCTGGTATGAATAGCTAATGAACAACCCTTTGTCTTTGGTAAATGTTTCTATTCAGCCGTTGAATCTGGTTTAATTACTTGTGTAGAGAGTTTAGCAGAGATGCTAACCTAGCTAACTATCAGCTAATGGAACATGAAACGAGGGCTGCAACAAACGATATCAGTAATTGCCTGATCTCTGCTTCAGATTAAGCTGTTATTAATGGACCTGATAAAGCCATGAATCAGACGTTTCACTGTTAAGCTAAAATGCCCCGTTTTAGCCGCCCTGCTTCTGAAGCGCTGGTGTACTCCCCGCCAGCAGCTGCGTATAAAAAGCCAACGGTGAGACACACCTAGGGACTGGACCTTGTGCAAGGTGACGGACCGTCATTTGAATTGGAGAATAACGTTGTAGAGCAGTGTGGGTGTGGGCCAAAATGTGCTAGAACCGCATGAATAGAGGGTGATGGAGTGATCTAGAACATTGTAAATGTGATGGACGAGGTTCTAGAGCAGTGTGAGGAGGCTGAGCATTCTAGGACTGTCTGTATGAGAGAATCTAGAACTTGAATAGAGTGAGAAGGTTTTAGAACATTGTGAATTTAAGGAAAAATGTTCTAGAAGGAGAGCGTGAGCAGGTGTGTACAGGCCTTTGGTGGTGTTGTGTACCTCTGAGCTGCAGGTCTTCATCTTCAGCCTCGTTTTGAACTCCATTCTTCTCCATCTATTAACATTACCTTCACATTACGCCCGCTGTCTGACTCTGTGTTAGCATTAGCATTCCACTCTGCGCAAAAGCTGGAGTCAGAGAGAGGCCTTCCTTTACTCACTCTGCTAGAGAGGGAGGTGTGTGTGTGTGTGTGTGTGTGTGTGTGTGTGTGTGTGTGTGTGTGTGTGTGTGTGTGTGTGTGTGTGTGTTAGCAAAGCCGTCTCAAGTCACCCTCTGAGTAAAACTGTCTAAATGACTTAAGACTCAGTGATGGAAGAGGGTGTGTGTGTGTGTGAGAGAGAACCTCACTTTCTAATCCAACGTGCACCCAGACACACACACGTTCTGCAGCACTGGCCATGCTCGTGTGGGTGCTTTGATTAAATGGAGACACTTACTTATGCTTCAACACTGCAAAATGTATGAGCACACACACTCATTACACTCTCGATTCATCTCGTTTCAAAGTGTGTGTGAAAGAGAGAGCGAGAGAGAGAGAGAAAAGGGGAGGAGAGACCGAGACCGAGAGAGTGGAGACCCTGCATGCTAATGTTGGCGTGAGCAGTGCTGAATGTCATTGGTGGTCTGTAGGGTGGCACTTTAGCTGCAGATACACAAATCACCAGCGACGCCCCGGAGGGGACAGCTCGAGTGCTACATGGGTGGCTGGTGTGGACTCTTGTGTAAACTTCATGTCGTCTTTTTTTTTTTTTTTTTTGATGCCCAGTATCCAACATTATCAATACCAGTACTCGCCCATACCAGTCCCCAGTCCATACCCACCGATATCTAAACTAATATTGGTCTCTATACTGGATACCCATATCGATACCATGCTAATACTCGTCTATACTTGATGCCCTTGAGTAACTCAGTCCATATTCAATACTCATACCAATCCTATCAATACCCAGTACCCATGCCAATAAACATCCATGTTTAACTCATACCAGTACTCACCAATCCCCAGCCATACCCACCAATATCTAAACCAATAACAGAATCTGTTCTCTAAACCCATTCATAATCAGTACTCATCCGTATTCAGTACCCATATTCAATAACCATCTGTGCTCAATACTCATACCGGTACTCAAAACCATACCAAGATCCCCCAATACCATTAATGCATAATACCAGTGTATACTCATCTATATTCAGTACCTAAACCAATACCTATGCATGCCCATACAAGTGCCTAGTGCCCATAATTCGCTCTCCATAAGAGTACTCAATAGCAATACCCATCCATACCTATCCATACCAAATACCCATCCATACTATATATCCTACCCATCCCATCCATACTGAATACTCATCTGTAACCAATACAATACCCATACCCATACATACTGAATACTCTTCTAAACCAAATACCATACCCCTACCCATCCATACTGAATACTCATCCATACCCAATACCATACACATCCATACCGAATTACTCCTCCATACCCAAGACCATACCCATCCATACTGAATACTCATCTAAACCAAATACCATACCCCTACCCATCCATACTGAATACTCATCTAAACCAAATACCATACCCATACCCATCCATACTGAATACTCATTCATACCCAATACCATACACATCCATACCGAATTACTCCTCCATACCCAAGACCATACCCCATACCCGTCCATGCTAAATACTCCTCCATACCAATTACCATAGCCCTACCCACCCATACTGAATACTCCTCCATACCCAATATCATACCTATCCCATCCCTATTGAATACTCATACATACCCAATACCATACCTCTACCCATCCATACTGAATACTCATCAATACCCAATACCATACCCCTACCCATCCATACTGAATACTCCTCCATACCCAATACCATACCCCATACCCGTCCATACTGAATACTCATCCATACCCAATACCATACCCCTACCCATCCATACTGAATGCTCATCCATACCCAATACCATACCCATACTAATAATCAGTGATGCTTAATACCCATACTAGTGGTCATCAGTTTTATTTATACTCAATACCGTACCAATACTTATCCATTAGCAATACCGATCCATACCCATCCATGGTCAATATGTATACCCGTCCATACTCAATATCCACACCAGTACCCATTCATACTCTGTACCAGTCAGAGTGCACATCCATATCAGTATCAGTCTATACTAATCAATACCTGTACTCAGTCACTCTGTTAAACTTTTACTTTCTACTGTTCCCTCTCGCGCTCTCCCTCTCTTGCTCTCGCGCTCTCTCAGTATTAATTTCTTTGACTAATGTCCGCGTCTCATTAAGTTCGGCGAACTCCTCTGAACCCCCGTCAGCCCGTCGCTGCAAGGCTGCAGATTACACTTCAGTTTGCATCATTTCATTTTTCACAAATTAATCACTGCGTTCATTTCTCTCTCGCACTCGCTCACTCTCTCACTCTCTCACTCTCCCACCCCGCTGTATTGTTGGAGTGAAGGCCGCTCTCGGTGAGGAGCAGAGATTAAACTGGAGAGAATCTGTCTAATAGGGCCAAATGAAGTTCGCCGCCGAGTTTCCCATCGAAAGTTTCTCTCTTATCAGCCGTTCATGTTTTCAGCTTCTTCTCCCTCTGGTTTATCTTCATTGTTGGAGGTGAGGTTACCTGACAGTCTGCCGAGTGTTAAAAATAAACCTAGCTTTTGGTTTGGGTGTGTGTGTGTCCTCGAAAGCCATTCGGAGTTGTGTGTGTGTGTGTGTGTGTGTGTGTGTGTGTCTAGGATTCTCCTCAGCAGGCTGCCTCTATTTGTACGTCTGTGCCTCTACAGACTTGATTAGCCTCTCCTGTTTTTCCGCATGCAAACAGAATAGCAGTTAAAGGGGTAATCCACCATCTTTTCAGAATTTCTCGATAGTTCAGCGGTTGAGATGTAAACAGTCATTCGGAGTCGGGTTTGGTACGAAATGGTTCATTGTCGAGAATCTTGCCCACTCTGATATCTTTACAGTGGTGGTGAATGGACCCGGGCGTCACAGTGGCTACAGCACCATTTTATTTAAATGGAGATATGCTTGTTTCCAGATGTTTATATGTAATGTAATATTATCAGCTACATTTCTTTTAGGGACTATTTCACCCTACAACACTCTGCACGTATTCCTTCACCATAAATGGTTTATAAAGTATTTTTGTAAAAGACAAAGTCTTTATAAAACTGTGGTGAAACGGTGTCTCTGGCATCAGGCAGGGTATTTATAACCATTCTGTGTAATAACTTTCTGGGAGCTTTTAAATGTGTTAAATTCGCTTTAGACCACTGTGAACTATTCCATTCTAGGGAAAGGTTTCTCTATGATTGACCATTTGGAGCCAAAATGCTCTGAATGATTTATTTACAAGTGAAACAATTTAATTATAAAAAAATCAAAAATAAATAAAATTATGCAGATTTTTCTTTTTTTATATACTTTTTTAAATCAGTGGAATTCTCCTTTAGAGGAAGGCCTGTCTAAGAAGAAATGCATGTTAAGTACTGAAGGTTCCCTAAACGAGCAGCACACTGGCTTTTTAACCTTTAGAGGCCTTGATGTTTTCGCACCTTAATTCACCTACAAATTACTAAGTACTCATGGGAGACAGTCACACATGTCAGATGTTATTTTCAGAAGACTCTTGGCTAATCTAATATGTGAACATGAACAGATTTTAGATATTTGTATGAATTTGACCTTGTTTTGGTCAGAAATGTAATTTAACAATTTCTGTTAAGGCCTTTTTTCTTTTTCTTTTATTAAAGAACCTCATAAAATACCATCAGTACAAACAGACCCACTCCCTTTGACCCACCCCCCCCAATTCACACACTTACTTATTACTACAATCATTTCAAATGAATAAATACACCAGGGTTACACTCTCAGCTTCCATATTTTCCACTGGTGTCAAAAAGGGTTGCCAGATTATGTAAAATCTCTAAACGCTTGTTTTCCGAGGTATACATGTAATGTAATGTATCGGCTACATTTCTTTTAGGGACTATTTCGCCCTTGTGACACCCTACATGTATCCCTCCACCAGGAATGTCTTTGAATCTGTAAACAGACCCTTGAATGGGGTATCCCATCATCTCTAGTTTAAGACATTGCATAACCTCTGATCCATCGAGAGTAAGAAGAGGGAAAAGGATCAGTAAAAAGGCCAGTATGTGGCATCTACTGTTATTTAATTGGGCCAATTGCAGAACCCAATTATTATTATTATTTTTTAATAATATAAAAATAATTCACACTAAGCATTCTTGAGCTGAAAAAGCAATAATTCTGATGATGAAAGCATAGTTAACAGCAAGTATACCTTTAGCCTAATCGAGAAAAGCAAACCGACAACTGCTGAAGCTGCTCTGCTGATCTCAGAACAATGGGCTGACCAACCTCGGACCCAGTCCAGACCTCAATATCATTGAATGTGTTTGGTAAGACTTGGATGACAAGAAGCAGAAGACGCTTGCACTTCTAGACTAAACGTTGTAGGTGTGGAACAAGCACTCCCACCACCATGTTTAACAGGTTAGATAGTGTACATGTGGTGAAGGTGGAGCTTCTGGGCTTTTTTCTGATGAGAAGCTACATCCTGAAGGCTGGACATCTGCGCTGGACGTGTTTTTCGAGATTTCCTGCCGTCCTCTGAATTATTTGATTGACCTGGACACAATCCAAGGGTCTTGGTGTCTAGCAGACACACACACACACACACACACACACACACACACTCCTAAGCCAGAATAACCGATTGATCAGTGCAGTGTAAGAACTTTGTTAATGTCATGGCAGCCATTGACCTTCGGTGACCTACAATAATGCTCTCCAGCCAAGCGCAGCTAATTCAGCGAGTAAATCATAATCAGGCGCCTTTTGATTTTATTGATGGTAAACTGAGCCGGGCGACCGAGTGAGTGAGTGAGCGAGCGGGCACAGAGGCATGCGGAACAGAAGTACAGCTTACATTCAGCCCTAATTCATCTAACTTAGTTTCTAATGGATGCCACGCAGCCGCTGAGCCGAGCCGTTTCTGGGGACCCTCACATCTCCGGAAGCGACGGCAGAGCTGAATGAGGGGGGAGGGGGACCACGAGCGAAATGAAAATATTCATTTGCCAAGGCTGGCTAACCCTAAACGCCACGCTCTCTGAGTCTACACTTAATTGCACTTGTATTGCCTCAAATAGCGTTCTAGGAGTGGAGCTCCGAGGCAGCTTGGAGACTGCGAGAGAGAGAGATGGAGGGAGAAAAGGGAAAGATGGGGGACGAGTGAGCAGGAGATGGATAGAGGGGCAGTGGGAGAAAGTTGAGGTCAATGGAGAGAGTATAAGATAAAGTTAAAGGAGAGGGATGAAGAGGAGGAGGAGGATAATATGACTAGAGATGAGGATGGTGCGAGAGATGGTTAAGGAGAGTGTAAAAGTAGATGGAGAAATGTGGAGCTGGATAAATAGGGTGGAGTCAGAGGAACATTAGAGAAAGCTGAGCTGAGGACTGAGGGTGATAAGTAGTGAGAAGAAGTGGTGGAGAAAGCTGGAGGGAGGAGTTGCTGATCTGTCTGATGGTGGAGCATCAAATCAAAAAAGGGTGGAAAAATGAATAAATGGAAGAATGGTAGAAAGGATGGATGGATGGATGGAAGGAAGAAAGGAGGTGTGGAGGGAAGGTCCGATGGATGGATGGATGGATGGATGGATGGATGGATGGATGGAAGGAAGGTTGGATGGATGGAAGGAAGGAAGGAAGGAAGGAGGTGTGGAGGGAAGGTCCGATGGATGGATGGATGGATGGATGGAAGGAAGGTTGGATGGATGGAAGGAAGGAAGGAAGGAGGTGTGGAGGGAAGGTCCGATGGATGGATGGATGGATGGATGGAAGGAAGGAAGGAGGTGTGGAAGGAAGGTCGGATGGATGGATGGATGGATGGAAGGAAGGTTGGATGGATGGATGGAAGGAAGGAAGGAAGGAGGTGTGGAAGGAAGGTCCGATTGATTGATGGATGGATGGATGGAAGGAAGGTTGGATGGATGGATGGAAAGTTGGATGATTGGATAGATGGATGGAAGAAAGTGTGGAAGGAAGGTTGGATGGATGGAAGGAAGATTTGATAGATAAATGAGTTGGAGTAATAGTAGAAAGGGAGGTGGAGGAGAAGGAAGGACTAATAGGTGGATGAATGGTAAAATGGAAGAAAGGGTGGTGGGACAGAACATAGATAGAAGGATGGATGGATTAATGGACTGAGAGTTGGGGGGAAGAAGGCTTTGATTGATGGATGGATGGATGGATGGAAGGTTTGATAGATAAATGAGATGGAGGGACGGTAGAAAGGGTGGTGGAAGAGAAGGAAGGATTACCAGATGGGTGAATGGACATACAGTGAAAAGAAAGAAAGGGTGGTGGGGACAGAATGGTAAAAGGAAGGGTGGAAGGATGGGTAGATGGAGGGACAGGTGGATGAATGAATGGATGGTTAAAGAGGTTTTTTGTAAAGGTGTGTGTGTTGACGTTCTTTGTTCTGCTGTCTCTTGTTCAGATCACTCAGGAAGCAGGCGAGTTCATGATCACGTTCCCGTACGGCTACCACGCTGGCTTCAACCACGGCTTCAACTGCGCAGAGTCCACGAACTTCGCCACGCTGCGCTGGGTCGACTACGGCAAGATGGCGACACAGGTGGGTAAACAACTCAAACCAGGGGTTCACACTTTTCATTCTCCTCGTTTACTTGAGTAGAACCAACAGATTGCAACACATGTTGGTGCTGGATTTCACACATGCTAACATGCAAGCTGGGGGGGGGGGGTTCTAGCCAATGAGTAGCGAGTCTGGCTCCATTTTTGACTTTGATTGCAAGTTTAACAACAAGGCGGACAGCTCTTCTTCGTTTCTGTAGAACAGAAGGGAGTGGAACCACGAACTCCGAACTGGTTCTAGCTCCTGGGTGTTTTGCTCAGTTGTGTGTGCAGGTGGTTGATTAGTACATGATGCAGAGCACAGCAGGGGCCGGTTTGTGGCAGTGCTTCCCTGCAAACAGCGTTGACTTCACCCCTCGTCGGCACCAGCAGGTGGTGCTACAGTGCTGGGGACAGAGTGCAAGGGAACAGCTTAATCCTCTGTCCTTCTCACTCGCCCTCGCTCTCTCTTTCTCTGCTGTTTCTCACTTTGTCTTCATTTCTAGGTTTCTGTTTTTCTTCTTGCTCTTTCTCATCTGTCAGAATCTGGAGATTTTCACCCTTCTGATCGTTTTTCAGATCAATCGGAGTATATTAAACATATATTTATTTATCTGTTAATCCGACTCCATGCGCAATCTAGTACCATATACTCATCAGCGACTCAATCTGAAAGGGTTCCGTCAATAGCCAATGAAAATGTAAGCATGAAAAGGAGGGAAGGTTTGATGGATGGATTGTGAAAATACTTAATAGATTGATTTACGGATAGATTAAAGGATAAATGGAAGGAAATAAATAGACTTATGGACACCTGGATCAACATCCATTGCAAATGCTCACATGCAGCTACAGTCTAGATCCTGTACAGGAGTATTGTTGATGCAGTAGGACAGATAAACATGAACCTATTGACACCATGCCTAATTCAGTAGCATTGAGCTGTGGAGCAGTGGAAGAACTGTGTTCTCTGGAATGATGGTGGTGGTGGTGGTGCTCCATCCAGTACTTTTAAGATGGTTTGGTGGTGATCATCCAGTCATCCTGACTTCAATCAAATCCTCACAGCAATGCTGCTCCAAAATGTAGTAGAAAACCTTTTTCCCTGGACAGTAGAGATGGTCACTCCAACAAAAGCAGGATAAAAACCCTTGATTTCAGAAGAAACAGTGAATGAGCTGGTGTCCCAATACTTTTGTCCATATTGTTTGTGTGTGTGTCTCTCTCTCTCTCTCTCTCTCTCTCTCCGTGTCCAGCTCTCCACAGCTGTTGTCAGTAAAGTGGGTGAAATGGGAGAACAGTACAGCGAGTCATTATTTCAGTTTTGCCGCTGCGCCTCCTAATGGAGGAGCTCATTAGTGGACTCTTTGTAGAGACGGGCTGCAGGGCTCCTGAAGGAGATGTTTCAAACGGGCAGATAAATGATCTCCGCTCGGCGCACATGACTGCCGTCCAGCGCGGGAACAGACGAGCCTGGACGACGACGCTTGTGTTTAAGGCTAATTAGCGACTAATTCGTTCTGGCCTTGCCTCGGATTCGGACGACCTCATGCGTTCAGTATATTCAGATTCCTATCTCGGGCTGATGTAGATCGTCCTATAGGGTTACCGGTTGCCATGGCGATGCAGGATACGCACCGTTTCCTGTAAAGTGGCCATTCTCATGTGTCCGGTTGTCATGGCGGTAGGCAGAACCTAAACGCTGTTGATGCCTGTTATGGGCATTCCCTAATCAGCCTGTATGAGTGATGCTCCGGCCTCGTTACGTTCTGAGGCCTGAAGGGCAGAACCTTGCTTTCAGGAGCGTTCTCCATGTTTACATACTCACTATCTCGGTGTAGAACTGCATAGAGGCTTCATGACATATTGATCTAAAGGTGGATTTTGTGTATTTGTAAATTACAGTTTAATAATTTTTACTATGTAATAAAATACATTATATATGGAATATTGGAAATTAAAGAAATGTAGTTTATTACACTGACCGGCCACTTTCTTAACACCACTACTCCATTCCACTTCCCATATAGGAGCATTGTGTAGCTCTATAATTCCGGACTACATCCATCTGTTTCTCTGTAGACTCTGTTACCAGCCTCCTCCTCTCACCCTATATGTTCGTCATTGCTCAGGCCACCACAGCACTGACCACCACAGAGCAGCCTGTAGTATTTTTTGGCTGGTGGGTCAGCAGTCTCAGCACTGTAGTGACACGGACTGACCACAGGGGCAGTGGTGGCTCAGCGGTTAGAGCGCTGGGATATCGATAACAGGGTTGTGGGTTCGATTCCCGGGCTCGGCAAGCTGTCACTGTTGGGCCCTTGAGCAAGGCCCTTTACCCTCTCTGCTCCCCGGGCGCTGGAGTTGGCTGCCCACCGCTCTGGGTGTGTGTGTGTACTCACTGCCCCTAACACGTGTGTGTTTGAGTGTGTGTTCACTACCAGATGGGTTAAATGCGGAGGACACATTTCGCTGTACAGTCCACACTGTACAGTGACGAATACGTGCACCTTTATCCTTTATCCTTTATCCACCATGGTGGTGGTGTGTGTTAGTTGTGTGTGTTGCGCTGCTGGTATATCTGGTAGATCAGACACAGCAGTGCTGCTGGAGTGCTTAAACACCGCAGCATCACTGCTGGACTGAGAATAGTCCACCAACCAGAGACATCCAGCCAACAGCGTCCTGCTGGGCGGCGTCCTCTGGGCAGTGTCCTGACCTGTAAAGGGTTCCTTGAAGGTTCCTCTAAGCACCTTAAGAGATTCATCCACCGTTTCAAACTGAAGAACCTTCTATTTTTAACAGCGTGGGAGTGTCTAAAAGAGCGGACAGTGAGTGGACAGATCTGCCATGTCTGATCTACCACCAACAGGCACTACTAACACACTCTCCACCACCATGGTGGTCAGTCAGGGTCACTGCAGTGCTGAGAATGCTGACCCACCAGCCAAAAAACACTGCAGTCTGCTCTGTGGTGGTCAGTCCTGTGGGGTCCTGAGCAATGAAGAACCAACAGGGTGAGAGGAGGAGGCTGGTAACGGAGTTTGATGCAGTCTGGAATATTAAATGCACCAACACACAAAGGTTGACCAGTGTGTGTCAGTTTTGTCACAGTGTTGCCAGATCCTCTGAGGAATGTCCCCCACACTTCTTGTTTCCTCCCAGTCTGCAGTTCAGCTCCGAAAGTACAGTAACTCCAATCAGCGCTGCTCTGGAGATGTAGTGCGGATATTGCTTTGTGGCTAGCGCTTGCTGTTGGGGTTATTAACACAACCCTCTCTCACACACCTATATGGAGCTGTTCACTCTCGCCTGTCTTCGCAGTGGAATGTTTTCCGTAATTGAACACAAGCTCCTCGGTGTGGCGGCGGCGAAAAAAAAGGGGCCGGGCGCAACACAGTGGGCCGACCCTCTGGAGGAAACGAGCTGTAGTTCCATCTCTCTCCTCTTTCCCTCTCCTTTTCCACTCTGCTGCTGATAAGTGCTCCCTCAGTGTGTCGTGATTGCCCGCCGTTAGCGCAGAGAGAGAGGGGGAGAGAGCACCTGCCAGGCCTGAACCTCAGACTGACGCCAGCTCTGTGGCAGGACACGTCACCTGCACACGGAGGCTGCTATTCTATTGGTGTTTTCGCCGCACCTGTTCAGGACTAACCTGGAGGCTGGTTCAAGGAGAAAGGAGAGGGAGTCACGATATGTAGCATTTAATGATGATCACACTTGATAGTTGAAGTTGGCACCTCCTCCTCTTCTTTTTCTTTGTTTTTGACACCTTTTAATTTAGCCAAGGCACTTAGTGGGAGAAACCGTGAGCTGCTTTCGCTGTGCTGTGCTGTTTTCTGAAGGAGTTCTAAAAAAAAAAAAGTAGATTAACCTGGATCTCCTGCTTATCTTCTCTGTCTTGTGAATGTGTTGTTTTGTTATATTAAGCTTGCCAATAGAGGGGATGCAGTGACGTGGCGATCCCGCTGCAACGCGTCCCCTATAGTCGGACCGAGTGGCGTTCATTAAGGGAAAACGGCCAAACCGGGAATGAACCAAACGTCTTAACTTGAGCAGACAAGGAAGTTGGGCTCGACAGCGATCCGTCCAAATTACCAAGGAATTAATGATCCATGGACAACGATGTGTAGCCAAGAACGTCCAACTGCTAACTGAGGCTCAGATCACATCTGTTTAGGGGATAAAGCCTCATGTCTGAGAGCACAGGGTCGAGTGAACGGTCTTGGGGGTGTTTTCCACTGTTTTCAGGCTCATTTAGCAGACTGGCTCATCCAGGGTTGCTAGACCCCCCCCCCCCCCCCCCCCCACACCCCCCCTCCTTACTCGAACTTGAATGCAGCTAAATTCACAACTACAGTGGGCTCGGTGTTGTCTCACCACTCTGTGAACTCCCGCATGTTTCGTTGCTCTAGTTTGAATAGATTAGAATTCATATACCTCTAATCTTAGACTTAGACTCGGACTTCTTACTAAAACCAAGTCAGTATGGAGACCATAACACTCTACTCTTCACCCAAGTCCTCTCAGAAGAGGAGGAGGGTCTTCAGTCTGGGTTTGAAGACAGCGAGTGTTGGACTCTCGGGTGCTGTTCGGACACTCAGGTGAAGTTTGTTCCACCACTTCGGGGCAGGACAGAGCAAAGTTGGGACTCTCGCTTCCGTGGATCTTAAAGGATGGCGGGTCGAGCCGAGCCGAGCCAAGCCGTACTTGAAGCTGGAAGGGCTCTTGGTGAAGATCAGCTTTTGACCATCGCCATCAAGTACGGCGGGGCTGGCTGGTCCAGTCTTGGCTTTGTAGGCCAGAGTCAGGGGGTTGAATCTGATGAGGGCAGCAGCTACAGGAAGCCAGTGAACAGTCCAGCAGCTCTGTCTGGCTGGGGTTGAGTTTGAGGTGGTGAGCCGCCATCCAAGAAGAGAGACGTCCTGAGATGAGTGTGTCAGAAGGTGGGAAAGAAAGGATGAGTTGAGTGGCGTTGGCGTAGCATCTCTTCCCTTTAGCTTTCAGCAGTCTGTAGAAGCTCATTGCTGGGCGGCTTTATATACCCCTTTAGCCCACACCTGCTCTTAGGCATGGTTCCATTGATTGATTGGAACACCTTATTTGCATGTCTTAGTCATGGAGGTATGACCTGGTTACAGTTGATCCTGAATGCGGCGGCTCGGGTGCTGACCGGGACCAAAAGAAAAGGGCGCATTACAGCACCCCTATGTTCTGCTGTGCAGCAGTGCCTGTTCATTATACCTCCATGCATCCTCACCAACAATAACACACACTGTGGGATTGTGAGGTCGATGTTAAGGTTATTTCGCACCAGTCGTGATTTCAGACTGGCTTGCTCTCGCCATGTGGGGCTTCTCTCCGAAAGCTCCAGAGATCCTGGGCTTCTGAGAACGTTTCTAATAGCTGGCTCTCTGTCTGATCTAATAAGGGTTTGTTTGTGGAGGCGATGGCATGTTTCCTCTGCAGTGACGTGGAATCCTTTCAGCTCAGTGGCTCTGAGAGAAGCTTCTGATTATGATGATGACGATGATGCGGAATAGAAAGCTCGCCGGGTCCAAACAGAAGGAGCTGAGAGTGGCAGGATTGTTCCAGTCCATAGACCTTCAACAGCGCTCCTTTTGTTGATTGTATGAAGCTAATTTCCAATAAATCACAGGCCATTGTGTCTGCTAGAACTTGACTAGAGTGTGGGGTCTTCAAAGATGGTTGTTTCCAGACGAACGCTTTAATTCCCCCCGACTTATTTAAGAAGCCTGTGAGAAGCGCCTAATTTTATATTGTTGTGAAGTTCGGATCATCAACCAGCTTCAGTCCAGGAAAGTGTGTAGCTGTGCACTCTGAGGCAACTCCTACATCAGCAGTCCAAAAATAAACACTAGTGGCTGCTTGTTCAATTAGTGCTAGGCTGGAGAGCCTCACTTTATCCATATTTCTACTTTCTGTCTAAACAGGCCCTCTTGTTGCTGAATGCAATCAAATCCTCACAGCAATGCCCCTCCAAAATGTGTATATATAAAGCCCCCCCCAGCATTGAGCTGTGGAGCAGTGGAAGAACTGTGTTCTCTGGAATGATGGCTGGAGCTCCATCCAGTACTTTTGAGATGAGTTGGGGAGTTAGGGATACAATGGAGTGGGGTTCATCTAACATCCTGACCTCACTAAGGTTGCTGAATGCAACCAAATCCTCACAGCAATGCTCTTCCAAAATCTAGTAGAAAGCCTTCTTCCCTGGACAGTAGAGAGAGATACTCCAACAAAACCAAGTTGATTCAGTCAGAAACAATGAATGTGCAGGTGTCCCAATACTTTTGTCAAAATGAGGTAGCTCTGATTCATATTGCTTTTGGACATTTGTGTGTGGGTGTGTGTGTGTTTCTGTCTAAACAGGCCCTTGTAGCTTGGATGCAGTGCAAATATAAACCTTTAGATGCATGGAAGTACACTATATGGACAAAAGTATTTGGACACCTGCTCATTTGTGGTTTCTTCAGTTTTTTTAAATGCTGCACTTAACGTGGTTCTTCCTTCAGGCCTCACTTTGCCAATTGGTGCTTGGACCCCTGGGAATCGCCACTTGCAGCTATATCTTAGTATGTGTTCAGTTAACCAGGACTAACGAGGCTCTCTGTGTAATGCAATACGTGAAACATACTAAAGGATGTCTTTCTGTCTTCTGTCTCCTCAGTGCACGTGTCGCAAGGACATGGTGAAGATCTCCATGGACGTTTTTGTCCGTTGTCTGCAGCCGGAGCGCTATGAACTGTGGAAGCAGGGCAAGGACACCGCACCGCTGGACCACCAGAAGCCCACCGTACTCACCAGCCCCGAGCTGGAGCACTGGAGGAAGAACCGGGTCACCTTCAGAGAAAAGATGCTCCGCAGGTGAGGAACCGACAGCATTGATTTCTGTTGTTTTACGACAAGGCAGCGTTTTGAGAACACGCTCTTGGACAGACGCCCCCTGGAGAAATCTGCCATGGTTATAGGCACAGGGAGGCAGAAACTTCACCAGTACCCATTTTCAGGAGCCGGAAAGTCTTGATTTGAAGATTGGCTGTTTTTTGGCTTATGTCGTTTTATATAGGAAAATATGATGGAAAGAAATTAATTAATTTTTTATATTAAAATTAATTACAAATTAATTACAAATGAATACAAGCTTTGGTATGTATGTGTTTATTTAGTTATTATTTAACATGTATTATTTTTAATTATTATATTGTCTCACTGTGCTGTCTTGTGCTTAATTTCCTTAGGAATCAATAACCTATTGACCTGTCTAGCTATGTAATATGATAATGTATAAATGGTCGCAAAAGCATCTTTTAAAATTTATTTATTTATTTATTTTTTATAAAATTTGACATATTTGGAAAAAAGGCTAGCTGCTTATTTGATTATTTATTTAACCTTTATGACAAATATAAATGGTTAAAAATGACTTACAATAACATGCATTTAAAGTTAAGGGTTGTTGAGTCTAAGCATAAAATTGTTCCCAGAGGTGGATCATCACATTTCCAGCGATTATAAATCAGTTTTTAATATCTAACAATTTTGCTGACCGGTATTCAGTGGGCAGCAGTGTAAGACTACGCTCATGTTTTACGGTTTCCCTCGTGTGTTCCCTCAGAGCTCAGCAGAAAGTCAAGCAGCTGCGTAGGCTGAAGCTGGAGGAGCTGAAGCTGCTGGCTGAGGAGGGAGTTGAGCTGGATGTGGCCGATTATCAGCAGCGTGTGGAGGAGAAGGAGGCCCAGAGGAGGCAGCAGAGGGAGGAGAAGATGGCCAAGGAGGCACTGGAGACTTTGGAGGCGCTGGAGCGAGAGGAGCAGGAGGCAGCGTTGCGTGGAGAAGGTGAGCTTCAGGACATTAATGAGGGAACCCTGTGTAGGTCTGGAGCACTCCCGGGAGGCGGGCTGAAGCTGAATTAAGCAAATTTCTGTGGGCATCCAGCTTTGAGAGTGTCCTCTTTCACTCAGTTGCAGCATTTTCTGTCCAAATGTTTGTGGACACCCCTTCTAATGACTACATTGAGTTACTTTAATTTGCACCAATTGCTGATACCGACGCACATCTTGTGTAGTACCTGTAGAGAAGTACTGCCGATAGACTAGGACATCATGAACCTATTGGCTCCATGCTGCCTAATGCCAGGCGTGTGCTAGAGAGGTATAAAGACCCCCTGGCGTGGAGCTGTGGAAGAACTGTGTTCTCTGGAATGATGGATGGAGCTCCATCCAATACATTTGAGATGAGTTGGGGATGAGGTGGAGTGTGGCTCATCCAACATCCTGACCTCACTAAGGCTCTTTTTTTGCTGAATGCAATCAAATCCTCACAGCAATGCTCCTCCAAAATCTAGTAGAAAGCCTTCTTCCCTGGACAGTAGAGAGAGATACTCCAACAAAACCAGGTTGATTCAGTCAGAAACAATGAATGTGCAGGTGTCCCAATACTTTTGTCAAAAAGAGGTGCGCTTTGCTTTTGGATATTTGTGTGTGTGTGTGTGTGTGTGTGTGTTTTCTGACTATTCTTCCTCTTGTCTATTCCAGCAGATGCCCAGGCTGAAGAGAAAGAACTAAAGAAAGAAGAACAAGAAGGAGAAGGGAACGAAGAAGAGAATGGAGACAAGAAGAAGAAAAAGAAGAAGAAGAAGCCGAAGCTGCCCGAAGAAGCGACCTTCCAGCAGGCCTTCGAGCAGTTTGCCTCATCCAGAATTGCAGAGGGACAGAATAACGGAAACGCGGTCACAGATCCTGGCCTACAGGTGAAGTTTCTTTGTCTGTAGAACATTCATCCTCAGCATCTCACTCTTCCAAGACAGCAGTCGAGTGTGCAGTGTTCCTAAACCTAAATCCAATCCAATCAAATGACATTTATTAGTATGCAAATGACATAATTAGTAAAAAAGACATCAACAACTTAAGATATGAAAAGCCTAAGAAAAGCCCCCAGCGAGCAGCCAACGACCACAGTGGCAAGGGAGGAACCAAGGCTTATGGGTCGGGGGGATCCGACCCTTCTTCCTCTGATCAGAACTATCACCTGATCAGAACGAAGTCACCAAACCACCTAAACTGAACTGCTCAGGTGTGCAACATATTCATAATCATAATATAATAATCATGGTGTCGTATAACATACTTAATATAATCATTGCAGTGATGGTCAGGGTAATGATGGCTAATAGTGGTGATATTAATAGCGGCAGATCAGAGTTAGGAGTCCATTTAGGTTTGAACATGGTCATTAGGCAGGTAGCAGTGGCAGGAGGGTGTTCTGCTGGTCTGGCATGAGTGGTGGGGGAGCCTGGTGTGGTCAGACTGGTAGGTGGCAGCTGGTCTGACGCAGGTAGAGGGGACCCCAGCGGTCAGTCTTCCAGCAGATCGGGCTGGATGAGTGGGCAACCATTTACTCGGAGACAGAGTTTGGTCTGAATGGATTTATGGAAAAATCTTATATAATGTAGAGCACTAGCACCACTGATTAACTCCATCTCCAAAACATCAGTCCTGTTGGAGATTTTTTTTATTTTTCTGGTATTCAGTGGTCAGTACCTACCGGTGAACTGCCGACTGGGTCACCTATGGGCACCTAAGGTTCCTTAAGGCGATGCATGGAGGCCCCACCTCACCACTTACAGGACTTGAGGAAGGATCTGCTGCTAATGTTGCTCTTGGTACCGGATACCACAGGTTACCTTCAGAGGTCTTGTGGAGTCCATGCCTCGACAGGTCAGAGCTGCTTTGGTGGCACCAAAGGAACCGACTCCATATTGGGCAGGTGGTATTAATGTTCTGGCTGATTATTTAGAGACATGTCTGGGTTCTCATGGTGAGCTTAGTCTTTCCTGGGCCTGAACCTGTATTCGTTTTGATTTCCCTCCACCAGGCCAACTCCTTCTCAAAGATGAAGATGAAGGTGGAGGTGAAGAAGAGTCGCAGGCATCCATTCAGCAAGCCACCCACACACACCCCGCTCTTCATCGTCAAACAGGAGGCGTCCAGCGACGAGGGTGGGTCTCCTTTTCATTGCATTCTTTAGGTGTAATGTGAAAAGGTGGAACCGCTCCAAAGTCACGCCAAAATACACCGATGCTCTCACTCGCGCCTCAGGCTCTCTGTATTCAAAGCTTTAAAGGGGAAGTCCACCCAATTTTCAGACTCTGTACACAATGTAATCAAAATCTTTTTGAGGTTTAAAACCATGGTAAAACACTGACTCTGGTATCAGGCAGCATGTTTGTAACCATGTGATGCTTTAGGAGCCATTCAAACTTTTCAGACGTCTGGTTCCATTCACCAGTACTATAAACAATTCTGCGACCCCCAGTTGAAATTCTCCAAATGTAACAACAGCGGGAACCAAATTCTAGAAAACGTTATTGAAAGTAGTGGACAGGGCTGGCCCAAGCCTTTATGGGGCCCTTAGAAGATTTTCATATGCCCCCACCCCCCATACCATCATCTTAGCACCAGATGCTTCATCATTTTATAGAAAGAGAGATTTTGTGCAAATGCAATCTGCATTTTCCCAGCATTGGCAGCAGCCAACAGCAGAGAATTATTAACCTAGTATTGGTCTCAATTAAAAATGTTTAATATAAAATTAAAATGAATTATTTAAATTAATCTAAACATCACTTTTACCTTTGTAATATTATTTCATTTTATTATTTAATGTTATTTTGAAAATATGTATTATCATAATATCGTGGTGCTCTTGGGGGCCCCCTGGTGGCTTTGGGGCCCTAAGTGGCCGCATAAATCGAGTATGCCTTGGGCCGGCTCTGATCGTGGGATGCTTTTTTCATAGATAGACATTTGGAAACCTGACTTAACAACATCTCTGTGAAAGCAGCATTCAGCCTTGACCATCATTTCAAAATACTGTGGGATTTGGGGGGTTTATTTAGAGTATCCCACCCAAAGCAGTCTGTCTAGATCCTAATCTGAGCTCTGCAGAATCGAGATATAAAAAATCCACTAAATATCTAAAACTCCAGTCCAGTCTTGACCTTGGGGAACCCTAAAAAAGCTGGAAACGTGGTGTTGCATCTCTCTTTAAATAAATAAATAAATCAATCAATAAAAAGCTGGAAACGTGGCGTTGCATCTCTCTTTAAATAAAGAAATAAAGAAATAAATAAAAAGCTGGGTGGATAGTTCTCAAGCTCCGAACACATCTCTATTTTCTCTCCCTCCCCTTCATTCTGTCTCTCTCACTTACTCACTGTCTCTTCACCCTGCTGTCTTTCTGCTTTTTTCCCCCCGCTTTGCTGCGACTGACACGCATTGATCTGAGGATCATGACTCCCAATTACCTGCTTTCAAAGTCACTTTGAGCCTTCAGCAGGAGGACATCTGCAACCGCTCTGAGAGAGAGCGAGAGGGTGGGAGTGAGTCAGTGAGAGAAGAAGAGGGGCGGCAGTGAGGATCATGACGAGGGAAGGAGGAGGACGTGTTGGTGGGAGTGCAGGTTTAACCAGTTATCATCCTCGGCCTCGATAGGGAGATTTTACAGGGATGCTCTGATGGCTTTGAACGTTACCTTGGTAATGAAGAATTCATCACATTACCCTGTACTTCAGGAAAGGACCGAAAATCCTTTTATCTAAAGTGCTTGAGCTAAAGTTTTGCTAGAATGAAGGATTTCACACCAAACCACTCTGACTGACTTTTACGTGAGAAATAAAAAAAAAAAAGAAAAAATAAGATGCAGTTGTCCTTTAAAAAGCTGCTGAACAAATATGACCGTGCGGTTCACCTGCACACAGATGTGAGCCAACAAGGCAGACATTTGAATTGAGCTCTGATAATCTGACTAATCTCTGTGTGTGTGTTTGTTTTTTTTTATTTATTTTCCTCTGAAGAGCTCTACTCGGGGCTGCCAGAAGGGGGCGATGTGGAGCAGGAGGTGAAGAAACCGGAGGAGGAGGGCCTACTGTGGCAAAACCGCTCGCCCAACTTCCTGGCTGAGAAGCAGTTCAACGCTGCCATGGCGACCATTGAGCCTCACTGTGCCGTCTGCATGCTGTTCTGTCCGTATTCGCAGGTACTGACCGCTCTAGCCTCGTGCCGGTTTCAGAACCACAGAACTGGGTCTCCGGCATCAGGCAGTGCGTTTGTAACCAAGTCAGATCTTTCTGTTCTGTTTTGGACTAATATTGTTGGTTTGAATAATCAAAGAATTATTTATCTTTTATAATTTTAGAAAAATTACATTGTTAAATACTTCTTCTTATGAATGTTCGGTAATTAACAAAGTACATAGGGGAGAGCCGAGGTTCTGAGCGGTCCAGGTGCTGCCGCTATGATCCGAGGATTGCTTTACTGGCTGTCGGGTCATGCTGCTATCAGTTGGCCTCGCTCTCTCATGGGTGGGTGGATGGCATGGGTTCCCACATCGCTCCTAGTGTGGTATTGGTCAGCACAGGCGTCTGTTAGCTGCTGTATCGGAGCTGAGGAGCATGCTGGCCACCAAGCAGTTTGAAAGGAAGCTGCGGCTGACCTCACATGTGTCGTAGGACACGTGCTAGTCTTCACCCTTGTAGTGTTGGGGTTTATATGAGAGAGGATTGGGTAATTGGCCTT
The DNA here is from genome assembly GCF_030463535.1 of Salminus brasiliensis. Taxonomy (NCBI): domain Eukaryota; kingdom Metazoa; phylum Chordata; class Actinopteri; order Characiformes; family Bryconidae; genus Salminus; species Salminus brasiliensis. The sequence continues at coordinate 4,070,443 of NC_132894.1, read as the reverse complement.
CCAAATTGGGTAGGAAATTAGAAAAGTAGGCGAGAGCCAGGCACATTTGAACGATATTTGTGTGTGTATGTGTGTTCAGCCTCATAAGGACCCCCCAGCCGCCGCCGTGTCACTGTGTGGAACTCGGACCCGGCCGCTGGTTCCTGAGATGTGCTTTAGCGCCGGGGCGGAGAACACAGAGCCTCTGCCTTCCAGCGCCCGCATTGGAGAGGACGGCACCAGCGTCCTGCTGGCCTGCACCAGCTGCAACCTGCAGGTTCATGCCAGTGAGTATTCCACCTACAGCCCTGCAGTCACTGCAGCGTACCATTCGACCATTCTCGGCACAGAAGTGGCGCTGTGTACACTCACCGGCCAGTTTATTAGAAATCACTCCTGTAGCTCCACTGGTTGCTGGTGTACAGTTAGAGGCTGTACCCAGACCCTTTATCAGGGGTCGGTTTCTGACCACAGAGCCGCTCTTTTGGCTTGGGTGTTTTTGGATGGTGAACCCAAGCTCAAGCTAGAGTGACACTGATGTGTGTTAAAACACCAGCAAAACCGCTGCGCCCAAAACACTTGGAACACTGCCCTCACAGTTTCTCTTCCGGTGGTCCGCAAGCTTTGACAGAACGTGGACAAATACGGACTAAATGAACGCCAAGAACGGACTTAAAGCTCCATCCCTATCCATTCTAGTGTCCCACTCCTTTTCAGGGGTCCCCAAACTTATGCCTGTGCACACGCTAGCCGCACCTGTTTAAAACGGCCAATTAACGCAGGCCCGCCCGAAACCGGTGCTGCCCCAAACCGGCGGTTCTGCACCGTATGGTGCTGTTCCACACTGCACCCCGCCGTCCACGTTTGTAGAGCATTCTCCAGTAGAGCCGCCTCCTCTTCCCACGCTGTGTATTAATCATCGCTTCCCGCTCATCTCTCCTCGCCAGGCCAGACAGCAGTCCTCTTCCCGGCACCACGGTGTCAATCAAACGATTCCAGCCAATTTGCTGCCACTCGGGCTGAACTTTGAAAGTCTGTATTTACTTTGACAAACACTCTGTGCTTCGGCACGGATTCGAGGGAGAGGGGCAGCGAAGGAACGAGAGGAAAAAGTGGTTTGTTTAGTTTGTGCTTCTCCTCAGGCCGAGTGTAAGCCGCGTAGCCAATTAGAGTGTGTGTGTGTGTGTGTGTGTGTGTGTGTGTGTGTGTGTGTGTGTGTGTGTGTGTGTGTGTGTGTGTGTGTGTCTGGATGGCTCAGTGAGGTGACACTGCAATATGATTGCTTTGTGCAGCTCTAAATGCACACCGTTGAGAGAGAGAGAGAGAGAGAGAGAGAGAGAGAGAGAGAGAGAGAGAGAGAGAGAGAGAGAGAGAGAGAGAGAGAGAGAGAGAGAGAGAGAGAGAGAGAGAGAGAGAGAGAGAGAGAGAGAGAGAGAGAGAGAGAGAGAGAGAGAGAGAGAGAGAGAGAGAGAGAGAGAGAGAGAGAGAGAGAGAGAGAGAGGTGTGTGTGCAGTGCACATTGGCTAACGCACAGTGTCCACTCTGAACTCAGGAAAACAAACTTGTGAAACCAATCACACACGTGCGCGCGCGCACACACACACACATCCGGCTGGGGTGGTAAATGCCGTGGATATTTAGATGTGGACATTGAAGGGTTTTGGATTTGTTACTGTAGATAAGGCATCTGGCTGCGAAGGAAGAGGTGTGTGTGAGCGTGTGTGTGAGCGCAGAAAGTGAGTTCCCAGCCAATTTAAAGAAGTTTGTGTTATGCAGCTGTTGGCCCCTCACTTTTCCTGCAGCCGCACCCCACCAAACACGCCGTTAGGGTCTGTACAGGCTGAGCGGACTGCAGTGTGTTTCGGTTGCTGGGTTTCAGGCGTTTGTTTAAGAAGGTAGGAGATGACCCCATCCATGGCTTTAACCCTTATGGTCATGGTTTGTGTGGCTGTAGTGGGAATAACCACCCTTGACTCGGATGACTAGCGAGACGTTGTGGTATGGACTGTATTAGGTGATGGAAGGTGTTCGTTATATATCGTTACCTGATCCACAGACTCTTAGATTACCCTGATCACTCACTGACCATTCATTCCCCTCTGGGATCAGTGACCACTGGCACACCACTGTTTTGCCGTTGGGAGGTTCTCAATGTGTGAGAAGTCCATTCTTAGTACACCTTCACTACAGCGTTTCTAGAATGTCCCACATAGTATGCTCTCTCAGCAGTTTCAGAGGTGCTAGCACCCTTTTTCCACTGTCACGGTCATATCAGTACATTATGACCACCCCTGGTTTGGCATGAACTCGGCCCGGGACGTCACAGATGCCACGTGACGACAGGGTTTGCTGCATGTATAAATAAACGAGCACACCAGGCAGTTGTTGCATAGCTCAGAAGCAGTGTCCTCGGCAATGGATGCGATTTGACTGGTGAACGAAAGGACATGATAATAGGGGCATCTCACACACTGAGTGCCTCCCAACAGCATAACAGTGGTGCCCAATGGGCCAGTAATGACTCTGGCGATTGGTTCAGAGCAATCGACGCTTCACTGTCCTCTAGCTATCCTCTATAATGAACACCTTCCACCGTATACAGGCACCCATACCACCACGTCTCGCTACTGTCCTCCGAGCCAAGGTTGGTTATTCCCACATTTCGTGAGGTGGTCTATGACATGACTGTGTACATAGCAATGCATAGCCATGTGGAAAAATGAGGGCACCCCATGAAAACCTGTGGTGAAAATCACCATATCCATATCCAACGAGCTTTCTGAGGCCTTCAGAAAGAAGGCTGTAGAAGCAGAGGAGTCTGGGAAGGGGGTTAAAAAGACCTCAGAACAGTTAGAAATCAGCTGTTCACCTCGTACCTCTAATTTCTTCGCTTGTGCTTGCTCTGTCTCTCTAGGTTGCTATGGTGTAAAGCCTGACACTAAGCAGGAGGGTTGGATGTGTTCTCGGTGTACTGCAGTGGCCTGGACGGCGGTGGGTGAACACCATACACACACAGACACACACACATCACAAATAATGATAGATGGAGTCCGATCAGTGATTCCTGATGCTTTCATCAATCATCTCAAGTCTGCCGTTTAGTAGGCAGTAAGTAATAGTGCATTTATAACGTGGTGTGTATATCTATGTATGTGTGTGTGTGTGTGTGTTGCAGGCCTGCTGTTTATGTAACCTTAGAGGAGGTGCTTTGAAGATGACGACGGACGACAGGTGCTGTAGCTCACTTCTCCTCGGCTGTAGTAAAACCAGCCTGTGTGTTTGGTGCAGTTAAGCTGCATGCATGCTGTACAGTTTAAAAGCTGCTCAGTCTGTGATGTGTGTTAAATCTGCTGTATTGCCTGTGCACTTAAATTATGCGGTTCCTTTACCACATCTTAAAGCTACTATCTGTGCGACGCAGGTGGGTGCACGTGATCTGCGCCATCGCCGTGGCTGAGGCTCGCTTCGTCAACGCTGTGGAGAGAGAACCTGTGGATGTGAAAGCCATCCCAGACACCAGGAAGAGTCTGGTAAGACCCTGGTTTTCCCTGTAGAGCCACGGAAGGATGGAGGGAGGGGAAGGATGGGAGAAGGGAAGGAGAAGTGGATGGATGGGTGGGTGGATGCAGGGAAAAAAGGAAGGAAGAAGGGGTGGAAGATGGAAGGGATGAATTGGAATTCCTGGATGGAGGAGCAGGTGGGCGAATGGAAGGAAGGGTAGAATAAAGAATGGATAGAAGGTAGAAGGGTGGATGGACAGAAGGACTGGTGAGTGAATGAATAGATTAAAGGATAAATATTTAAAAAGAATTAGATGAGAATTCCTTGTAGGATTGATTGATGGATGAATGGACGCATTGATGGACGGAAGGTTGGATTGCTGGTTGTAGTTGAAGACTTAACGGATGGTTGGATGAAGGAAAGAATAGAAGGATGAATGAAAGGATAAATAGAAGGAAGGGTGGGTGGGTGGATGAATGGATAGATGGAAAATTTGATGGACAGAAGGGTTAATAAAGAGATATATAGAAGGATGAGTGGAGGCATAGAATGAAGGATGGGTCGATAGTTGGAAGTGTTGATGGAAAGAGAGGTGGATGAATGGATAGATGGAAGAGTTGATTTGATGATGAAGGTTGAATTGGTGGTTGTAGTTGAAGACTAAATGGATGGTAAATAGATTAATTGAAAGATGGAATGATTGAAGGAATTGATAGAGGGAAGAAAGGAAGAGTGGAAGGAAGGATGAATGGACAGATTGGTGGATAAATGGATGAGAAGGATGGATGGGATGGGTGGATGAATAGAAATTAATAGAATGTGGGTGGGTGGGTGACAGAAGGATTTGAGGAATGGATGATTGATTAGGAAGGAATGTGGGTGGATGAATGGATAGATGGAAGGAACGATGGATGAATGGAAGGACAGTAGTCTAGAAGGATGCATAGAAGCACATGCACTCACACAATTGGCCTCTATAGACACACAAACACTTATTTATTCATTCCTATTAACAAACCCACACTTCTATAGACCTAAAGGAAGGTCTTCCAGCTCTTGAGTGGGAAAAGGTGCTTCTAAGATTCTTTAAGTGACCGAAAATGATTTCTATAATGAAGTAAACTCTCTTTATAGAAGCCGCTTCGTCCCTTGTTGCTCTCAGATGCCCTTTAATTAGACAGTAATCAAATCAGGGAATATGCAGAGCAGCCAGGGTTTCTGAAAACCGCCTCGGCTTAACGAGCACTAATTTGAACAGTGATTCAATTTTCTGCAGCAGTTTTGGGAACCAGTGAGTTTTTTGAGGGTTTTTTTAGTGGTAAGTGATTCACACATCACCTTCAGTGCATGTCAGTCCAGCAGGTTCTCTTCAGCCTTTTAGTGACTAACTCTGCATTCAGAGCACTGAAGTGGCCATAGACTCAGCTTGGCTCATCAGGCGGCTCTGAGTCACTGTTGTTGCATCTCACCGCCTGGAGTCCTGCTGGTGGTCTTCACACATGCTGCTGGGTCTACAGATCTTTTTAATAGTGAGGCTGTTGCAATAGCAGAGCTCTTTTTGTGTGTTTTTTTTTTCTCTGAGGAATCAGTGTGTGTGTGGGGGGGTGTATTCTTTATAGTTCTTTATTTTTTTTTATTTATTTCTGTTTTAATTTTTTATTAATGTATTTATTTTTCTCTTGTCTATGTCATGACCGGAGAGTCATCACAGCTGGTCACTGCATTTTTTTTTTATTATTATTTATTTATTTATTTATTTTTATTATTATTATTTATTTTCACTGAGTAATCAGTTGAGGAAGAAAAATGTATTCTGTATAAAAAATTATTGTTGTTTTTAGATATTTCTGTGTACACTTTTCTTCCTCGACTGATTCCTCAGTGAAATAATAGTTAAATAATAATAATAATAATAATAATAATTAAAAAAAAGAAATAAATAATAATAAAAAGTACTTAAAATATATATGTATAATAAAGTTAAATAATAATAATTAAAAAAAATAATAATAATAATAAAAAGTACTTAAAATATATATGTATTGTTTTATTAGTAGTACATTATTTATTTATTTATTTATTTATATATATATTTATTTTATTTATTTATCTTGTCTATTTCATATAACCGGAGAGTCATCATAGCTGGTCACTGCAGTTTGAATGGACACATACACCTTTAGACACACATCCTTAGACTTTTAGGGTCCATATAAATAAAAGTTTTGTAAAGTGTATGAAGACACAATTGGCCGTGCTCTCTCCAGCTGAGAGTGGTTGGAAATGGTCATGTACAAACGAATTATGAAGCATAATACGTATTTTATTTAGGGACACCAATAGTGGACCTTAAGGTGGGAATACTCTGTATACGGGACCTTTAAGCCCCCACTACATTAAAACGTTAGGGCTGTTCATTAGCTTCAGAGTCCAGCGTAGAGACGAATCTCAGATGCATACATAAATAAAATCACGAGCCACCGATGCCCATAAATCCCTTTCTGTTCCTCCTCCTCACCGTCCGAGCCGTCCCATGATTCTGCCCTGTGGAATATTAAATCAAGCCGTGAGAAATATCTCTGCTCCGTGTCGGCATCCTGTTGGACATTCGCGTGGCCGGCCGGCGGGAGCTGAAATGAAGTATCGACAATTTCATAAAGAAGTTTTATTATCCATCAATAAACCCAGGTCAGCAGGGGGTGGTGTGGGTTGCACTCTCTCTCTCTCCCTGGAAATGCAGCGAAGAACATACTGAGATCATACTGGGATTATATCGCTGTGCTAAAGTGGGTGTGGCCTCGTACTGCCGCGCTCTGAAGGCCACTGCACCAAAACCTGCCCGGTTTATTTCACAAACGTCTCCCAGTGATGGGTTTACAGTGTAAATCACATAGTGAAAGTGATGCGTCAGCATTTTTCAGTCTGATCTCGGTCTGCTGCACCTCTAGTAAACAGACACCAAAAATAGGTGTCTAAAAATTCAATTACAATAGAAGTCAATAGACAAATGCCTCCGCTTCCATCGAGTTCTGTTTTATTATAAATCTGTTTTTTTATATATAGAAATATATTAAATAAATAAGTGTGTGTGTGTGTGTGTGTGTGTGTGTGTGTGTGTGTGTGTGTGTGTGTATATATATATATATATATATATATATATATATATATATATATATATATTTTTTTTTTTTTTTTTTTTTTTAATTTATTTATTTATTTTTTTTTAATTGTAATTCATTTTAATTAATTTGTGTGTGAAACAGAAAAGCAACAGAAAAGCCTGTGCAGAATTCCCGTATTGCCAGATTGTGAATTGACTGTTTTTGTAAATGGAAACAGAATAAATGTAATTTCCTAATAAATAAATGATAATTCACTCTATTTAAACAGCTTCCCTCACCGTCTCATTACAGAAGTGCATCTACTGCCACAAGACCACGAAGCAGAACTGCGGAGCGTGTATCCAGTGCTCCTATGAGAACTGCTCCACCTCCTTCCACGTCACCTGTGCCCACCTGGCTGGAGTGGTCATGAAGCCTGCTGATTGGCCGTACGTGGTGTCCGTCACGTGTCACAAGCACAGGCAGACTTTCCTGAAGGTACGTCCTCGATCCAATCAAGACTACTTTAGTGCTGAGTGTCTGTGAGCAGAGGTCTGATGTCTGATGTGGTTTTGGTTGGATAATAACCAAACAAATCACATCGTTTAGGTGAGAGATGCGGCCAGTTTGGACAGAACTTAAGTGAGGTCACTTTTTATAGTGGACTGTTTACATAGTAAGACAGTTTGACCAGTTGACTACTTTTTACTACTCCGAATCCAATCTGATTGATCCCCCCGATCATCTCATGACCAATTACTACAGGTTTTTTTATTGTATGTATTTATTTTATTATTATAGTTTTGCTTTGTAAAGTGAACACGAGTATGAGAGTGAGGGAGGTGCTGTGTAAATGCAGTATTATTGTTGTTTATTTGTTTATTTATTTACTAGGCTTTGTTACTTGACCTTGGGTATGAGAAGTGCTATATATGATAAGTGCATAATTTCATTATTATTATTATTATTTAGCCCTTTGGAGGCTAAGGGTATCTTCTTAAATGTATAAGACACTTGCATATAAGATAATATCCACACATTTTCTATCAATCTGTTCAGAACAGTCTCTGCTCTCTACTGAGACCCCATGTGAACCTAGAGCACGGAGTAGAGAGATACTCTCTCACTAAAGTCTGATTTTAGAAATTCTTTATATTTCTTGTAAAAACATACCGTTACTAAAGTTGGACGAACTATTTTGATGCTGAAAATGGGTTCGCCAGAGTCTTAGCTTCACAAAAGCAGTTTAAGTGTCCATTGGTGGACCCACGAATCCACCAGTATCTAAGTGACCAGTATCTCGAACCGCCTTCATAGCCTCGTAACTCCAGGTGTACGTCACATGCGATCCGGCAATGAGATACAACGGGAAGGGCGGAGTCTACAGATTCAGGAAGTGTTAGAACGGTATTTCTGCGCTGTGTTATAACACAGATATTAATAAAAACATTGAGAAACAACCAACCCGAGTGAAGTGCGTGTGTCCAGAATTCCCGCAGGGAGTCCTAGATGCTGGGTGGGAATGTGGTGTGGGATCCCCTTTGGAAAGTGTTGTGACTCTGTGTTCTGTGGTGCAGGTGAAGGCGGGTTCGCGGGACCTCTCTGTGGGGCAGGAGGCGATAGGTCGAAGCAGCGACGGCTGGTTTTATCGCTGCACCATCATCGGACTTGCCTCACAGACCTACTACGAGGTCAACTTCGATGACGGATCGTACTGCGACAACATCTACCCTGAGAACGTGCTGGTGAGCTCAGGAGGACCCGTTTAGGATGTGTCCGGGCTGCTAAAACAATTATTCATCCACATAAAGCCAAAACCTTTTCTGTTCAGGTTTAGTTGTGTATACCTGTAGTTAAAGTACATTACATATATAAACACTCGCGCTCTCTCTCTCGCGCTCTCTCTCTCTCTCAGAGTCATGACTGCTTGCGTAACGGACCGCCTGAGCTGGGAGAATTCGTGGTTGTGAACACGATAGACGGACGGGTTCTCAACGCCTCCTTTGTGAAGGAGCACGTTCACAAATTTTACCAGGTAAATGAATCTCTTGCGCTTCCTCCCCTTCCTTTAGCTCTCATTCTAATGCTCTCTCGCTCTTGCTCTCTCTCTCTCTCTCTCTCTCTCTCTCTCTCTCTCCCTGTCTTGACCCTGTTCTCCCCTACTCTGACTTAACTGCATTCGCTTTTGCTCTTGCACTCTCTCTCCCTTTCGCGCTCTCAATTCAGTTATATTTTTGGGGGGGGAGGTGGGGCCGTGGTGATAATCAAACGTCCCAAACTCAGTAACGCTGTTGTCGTTGTGTGCCATCAAATCCTCACAGCAATGTTCCTCCAAAATCTAGTAGAAAGTCTTCTTACCTGGACAGTAGAGACAGTTACTCCAACAAAAGCAGGGATTTATTTACTTATTTATTTATTTATTTATTTATTAATTCCCTTGATTTCAAAAGAAACTGATTCATATTGCCTGAAATGTGCTCTATGTAATCAGGTTAAACAGCATCATTCTTAAGAGCAAATATGAAACTCTTTCCCTTAAAAGCGAACACACACACACACACACTTAATGTCTCTGTCTTTCTCTGTTCTCTCTCTGTTTCTCCTGTTTTTTGTGTGTCTCTCGCTCGCTCGGTCTCTCGCTCTGTCTCTCTGGTCTCTCTCTCTCAGTCTTTCTGTTCTCTCTCTGTTTCTTATGTGTCTCTCTCGCTCGGTCTCTCTCTGTCTCTCTCTCTCTCTGTCTCTCTCTCTCTCTGTCTCTCTCTCTCTCTGTCTCTCTCTCGCTCTGTCTCTCTCTCGCTCTGTCTCTCTCGGTCTCTCTCTCTCGCTCTCTCTCTCTCTCTCGCTCGGTCTCTCGCTCGGTCTCACTCTTGCTCGGTCTCACTCTTGCTCGGTCTCACTCTTGCTCGGTCTCTGTCTCTCGCTCGGTCTCACTCTTGCTCGGTCTCTCTCTAGGTCTCGGTCTCTCGCTCTGTCTCTTTCTTGCTCGGTCTCTCGCTCTGTCTGTCTCTGTCTCTGTGTGTGTGTGTGTGTGTGTGTGTGTGTGTGTGTGTGTGTGTGTGTGTGTCTCTCTTCCACATCCTCCCTCTGTTATTAATCAGCTCTGTGTGACTCAGTCAGTGTTCCTCGGCGGTGGTGCTGATTCTGATCAGGAGAAAGCAGACCACCTCTAGTCTCCCAAAAAAACTTCCAAAAAAATCCAACCTGTGTGTTTGTGTTTGTGTGTGTGTGTGTGTGTGTGTGTGTGTGTGTGTGTGTGTGTGTGTGTTTCACTTGGGGCTGCTGGCTGACGGCGGGTTTGATGAGCTGTCGCTGAACGCAGCACCAGGTTGGAACGTCTTACATCTGTTAAAGCGGCGCTCCGGTTTTTACGGGTATCTTCAGTTGGAGCTGCAGGGAATTCTGATGAGCAGGAAAAGTGCTTCGGAATTTCAGCAACAACGAAGAACAAGCAGATAACACTGTGTAGATACACTACATGGACAAAAGTATTGGGACACCTGCTCATTCATTTCAGGAAGGCTTTCTACTAGATTTGGAGAGCCTTTGCTGTGAGGATTTGATTGCATTCACAGACAAGAACGTTAGTGTGTTTAAAACTGTTTGAAACAGTCCTGGAATCAGGCTGGATTTTTTTATCGGGGTGTCTGTACTCATCTCTCTCTCTCTCTCTCTCTCTCTCTCTCTCAGGTGGAGTTTCAGGATGAGTCCCAGCTGTTGTTGAAGCAGACTGAGATTCACTCTCTGAATCAGGAGCTGCCTAAGAGAGTAATGACTCGTCTGGTAAGTGTGTGTGTGCGCGCGAGTTTACATTACTGTCTTATGCAGAAGGTTGGACTTAAGAGCAGGACGTCTGTAGTTCGTATTCTAGTCTTGGGGAAGCTAAACCTAGTAAAGTGGAGTAAACTGTATTGGAAGTGAAATAGACTACATATGTGGTGACACTGTTCAAAGAGCAGTAATGACAACCTCCTGCCCTATCTTTAAAACGCCTTGTGTTCTTGGCCTTCCACCCCTGAATATGATGATCAGATGACCAGATCAGACTGTGCAGCAGTGGTCACTCTTGAGAAGATCAGATCAGATTAATTTGTATAGCACAGCAACTGATGGCATCGTAAAGCAGCTTTACGGAAATCCAGTAATAAAACCAAAAATGAACAAAGCTTAAAACCCCTGGTTTAGGCCTGGGGAAGAACCAAGACTAACAAGGAGAACCCATCATCCTCTGCTCAACACTGCTTACAAAGTTATTGGTCACCTTACAACCACATAAGACTGTTATGTGCAGGTGTACCGAAACAGTAGTAGAAAGGTTGGTAAGAAGTATTATTATTAACAATAATAACTGTTGAGGTATTATAATACAGCTGTTGGTTGCCTAGGTGTTGGTAGGTGGTTGCTATGGTAATGGATTGGTTGCTAAAGTACTGCTATGGTAGTTTGCTATGA
>NC_132894.1:4049643-4055712 GCF_030463535.1 Salminus brasiliensis | reverse complement strand
ACTGTCCGTTCTGCTGTCGTCCTGTGGGCCCTGAGCTTCATCAGCGCGCTCCTCTCGCGCTCCTCTCGCGCTCCTCTCCCACTCCGTTACAGACAGTGACTTAAACTCGTTTTTGGCAAAAAAAAAACCTTAAACACTCAGTGTTAATGTAGAGTTCTACCAGTCAGCTCTCAACCAGGTCTGGATTCTCCTTCTCGCGGCCCCTCTCGCGCACACTCTCTTCGTCTCTTCTCTCCTCCCTCCTTTATCTTTACTTTCACCCCTTTTTTTCTTCTTTTCTTGACCTGACACCCCCCCCCCCCTCTCTCTCTCTCGCTCTCTCTCTCGCATCTTTTTTTTTTTTCTTTCTTTCTTTCTAGTGCTCTCCCTCACACATGCGCTCACTCTCGCGCTCTGACAGTAAGACTCTAAGGGGACTTTTTCTTCTTTTTTTGATCCCTCCATAGAAACCTGCTTCTTTTTTTCCTTTGATGTCTCTCTTGCTCTCGCTTACACACACTCTCACTCTCTCACTTGCTCTCTCTCTCTCGCTCTTTCTCGCTCTCTTTCCCTCGCGTCTTATAATCAAGCGTGCTTCTTGCTCACTTGATGCCATTGACTACTTTACAGACAGTAGAGGCAGTTTTCTGAACTGTTTGAAAACTCACTCTTGCGCTCTCTCGCGTGTGTGCTCTCGCTCTCTCGCTCCTTGAGGTTTCACACCGTTTTGCAATAACTTTATAACCTCTGAAAGGGCAAATCATCTCTGAAACCACAGAAGAGACCCCCGTTCTGGTGTCTGTAAATGTTAATCCTACAGAAACTATCGGATAAATTCTATTAAAATGTGAAGTGGAACTGTGACGGTGGTACGTGGATGCTTTTATTCTCTCTCTCACACACACACACACACACACACACACACACACCTCTGCAAGATACTGGTGATTCAGTGGTGTTTGATGAAGCCAAATGTAGTAAAGGATCTATATAGCATTATCGCCTTTGCTGCAGGGTTCTAGATAAGACCATCGCCTTTGATGAGGGCGGTTCTATGAAGGTTCTATATAGGATTATCACCTTTGGTAAAGAGTTCTAGATAAGACCATCGCCTTTGATAAGGGGGTTCTATAAAGGATCATCGCCTTTGGTAAAGGGTTCTATGAAGGTTCTATATAGGATCGCCTTTGTTAAGGGGCTCTAGATAGGACCATTGCCTTTGATAAGGGGGTTCTATAAAGGATCTATATAGAATAATCACCTTTGATAAAGGGTTCCAGTGTCGTCCCTAACGAGTCAAAGAACCTTTTTGCTGTAGGTTTCCACCTTTGCATCGAACCAGTTTCTGCTAGATCTGAATTTCCTGGAACTTCTTTCAGTATTTTAATGTAGAACATCGAGAACTTGGTTCTTCACGTTCCTCAGCTTCCTCAAAAATCCTCTACAGCTCAGTTTATTCTTCTGAGCTCTATATTGTTGTGTATCGAGGTTCTGCTGGTTATCTGAGGACGAGCAGCTCGGAGGTTTTATACGGGTCTGTAAACCGAGCTGACCGCAGGGGTTCTGCCCGTCCAGCTGTGGTGATGGAGTGTGAGCTCACTGTTTGGGTCCAGTTTATGAGTAAGTGTTCTAATGACGTCAGTGATTAGTCAGGTCTAGGCCATCATCCAAGGCCTGGGCCTCAGCTGGAGCAGGTGTGTGTGTGTGTGTGTGTGTGTGTGTGTGTGTGTGTGTGTGAGTGAGAGAGATGAGGAGGTGTGGGGTCTCAGCAGGGTGTGTGTGTGTGGAGGTATTTGAAATGATGTGAGATGACACCTGTGTTCATTAACTGCTGTGCATATGTGCAGTTCTTCATTCGTCCAGGCAGACTTGGCGTGCGACTGACGGCAGAAAGTGTGTGTGTGTGTGTGTGTGTGTGTGTGGCTACTGGATTCTTGGTAGGGCTGAATATTGCTTCCATGCTTTCATGGTATTGACCAAATTACTTCAGTACCACTGATTACCAAAGCAGTCTGCTTCAGTGAGCCAATAAGCACGCTTGGTTAACTGTAGACTGGTGATTGGCTGTCTAAAATACTTTTTGACATGCCTGTTTTGCTTTAAGCCACGCCCACTTTCAGGTTGTACTTCAAAAGGAGGTATGAACAGGGTAAAATGGTGCATCCTGTTCCCATCCGACAGCTTGTTTGTCTAATCCCCTGACACCCCTCTAGCAACACTCTTACAACCACATGAGATACCATAGCAACCACCTTACAAGTCCAGAGCAACAACCCTGGGGAGCCTACAGAAACTGCAGGTCCAGTCCCTGCAGAAAAGTATTGCCAATAGAATAGGAGCAGATAAACATCAACCTATTGGCGCCATGGCAACTGCCAGATGTAGGCGAATAGGGTATAAAGCCCCCCAGCAGCTTTGAGGAGCTGTGGAGCAGTGGAAGAAGAACTGTGTCTTCTAGAATGATGATGCTGGAGCTCTATCCTGTACTTTTGGGACGAGTTGGGAAGTTGTGGATGATGATGATGATGAGGGGGGTTGGAGTGATCATCATCCAACATCCTGACCTCACTCCCCACGCTCTCCTCACTGAAGGCAATCAAATCCTCACAGCAATGCTCCTCCTCCAAAATCGAGCAGAAAGCCACTTTCTTCCCTGGACAGCTGAGACAGCTACTTCAACAAAAGCAGGATAGACTCTTTTAATACTTTTGATTTCAGAAGAAATAATGAATGAACAGGTGTCCCAATACTTTTGTCCATTATATATATGGGTGTAGAAGTGTGTCTTATGCATAGAGGGGGGGAAAAAGGGTGCCCAAACTTTTGCATAACATATATAGGCCTCTACTTCCCTCTTCTACAGCTCCATGCTGGTCTATGGAAGCCTTCCTGCATGCAGAATATATAGAACCTGCAGTTAAGCAGCATAAACGGCCTGTAGGATTTGCCTCAGTCTGGCTTTATGTAAGCAGGCTTTACCTCGAGGACGTGCATCATCCACCTGTGTGTATCGGAACGGGTGGGCTCGGTTTGCGTTAAACCTACAGCACGTGTAGAGGATGTAGCTAAAGCTCACTTCATCCAGAGCATTTTGAAGGTGCAGCTCCCTTTAGGATTTCTGCTCAGTGGGCTTAACATCGCCCGAATTAGGGTCGGTCAGAGGGTTTCGAATGTTCAAAATACAAACATATGAAGATACTTAACGATAAACTCAGAGAGTACTGACTAACCTGAAGGCCGCAGAGTCCCAAACACCCCCCCTCACACACACACACACACACACACACATCTCCCTAAGGTCACCATGCCCAGTGAAACCCAAGCTAGAAGAGGGTACAAAGCCCCCAAACACTGGGCTGTGGGGTTCCCTGGAGTGGACTCCTCATGACTCAAGTCTTCCCAGAAGATGGTAAGGTGGTTGTGGTGGATGAACTCACAATCTATGCTCCTGGTTTCTGAAGAAACTTAGATTTCAGGAGAAGCAGGTGTCTACAAACTTTTGGACAGGTAGTGACAGTAACAGTGTAAATCAAAGGCAAGTCTGAGACGTGAACCCGCCTCCCAAAAGGGCTTTACAGGTTCCTCCTGAGCTGAATCAAGGGTTAGTGCAAGAAAACCACACAAGCATGAGTTCCTCAGGCCAGGGCAGGAGGGCAGGGCAGGAGGGCAGGGCAGCAGGGCAGCAGGCCTCTGGCTGAGCGAGCGACTGTGATGGCATTGTGAAGCTCCAGGCTGTCATGTTGTCAGAGTTGCATTATGGATTAATAACCCGGCTGGGTCAACCTGCCCGGCCAGAGTTAGAACAGCTTCCGTTCGCATTGCTCTTGCAGCTTTGGACTAGGCTCAATCCTCAATCCGGCCCTGGAGGCCGGCGTCAGATCTGTATATTTTCACCCTGTATATTTTAGAGCCAAAATTAGGGTAACAATTCTGATCAGAGTAACTTCACCTTTCAGCTGGACAAGGATCCCAAGCTCAAGGCCAGTTGAGGTCAGAGATTTACTCTCTGAATGCAATAAAAGAAAAAAGAAAAAGAAAAAAGGAAAGCGTCAGCCGAGCAACCCTCTGTCTTCCTCCCCATCTGTCTCAGTGTTAGCTGAGGGAGGAGAGCCGAGGGGACGTGAGCTGAATTCCTCCACGCTGGTCTCTGACGGCGTTGTCAGGCCACGCTGCTGAAAGTTGTTTTGAAGTCACCGGCTGAAACGTGTCGTTTCCCGCACCAAGTTCCACAGTGACACTAATGACCCCGTCGCCGTGGCAATTCTGCATTATGTCAGAACGGCGCCCTCAATTACAACCCAAATGACCAGCGAGGTTTCGGAGCTCCGCGGACTTAAACCTTGTGGCAGCGAAAGGCTGCATGGACATAAACGTCTGCTGAACTGGAAGCGGTCAGACGCTTTTATTATTCAAGTCGCAAGCTTGTCCCTTGACCACAGCTCTGGGCTGCCGCCAGCTTGGCTAGAACAGAGAAATACAAAATGCATTAGTGGAGGGAGCGAGGGTGGTTTGGGCGGGTTTGATTGTGGGACTGAAAGAGAATTGGGTCTTAGTCCATACCGAGAAAGTTTTACGCAAAGTGGACGAGGCCACGCTGACCCATTTTGGTCATTTGGCGACCTTAGGGCATGCACTCTTTGTGCTGATGCATGGGTGCCAATCTAGCTCCTCTATAGCTCTCCTTGCTGGGATACCACCTTGAGTAGATGAAGAACTGCTCTAAACACCTGCAGAAGTGGCTTTAAGTGAGGGGATGTTCGCACCAATCAGCCATAACATTAGTACTGGTAGTGTAATAAGTAGTGGATAATACTGAGAAGGTCGCCCTTGTGCTGCCACAACAGATCTGACCAGTTGAGGCATGGACTGCACAAGACTCCTCTGTCCTGGATGGGACCTCCCTGAGAGCCTTAGATGCCAACGAGCCTGTCAGTGGTACTAATGTTATGGCTAATCGGTGTATGAGTGTAAGACCTTTGGATTGTATTAGTAATAGTTAGATTGTATGTCTGTATGTCTATCTGTCTATCTATCTATCTGTCTGTCTGACTGACGGTCTATCTGTATGTCCATCTGTATGTCTGGCTGTCTGGCTGTCTGGCTTGCTAGCTAACACAATCGAAGGGGGATCAGCTCGACTGGCTAACTAGTAGCATGCTCGCTAATACAACCGAAAGGGGGATCAGCTCGACTGGCTAACTAGTAGCATGCTCGCTAATACAATCGAAGGGGGATCAGCTCGACTGGCTAACTAATAGCATGCTCGCTAATACAATTGAAGGGGGATCAGCTCGACTGGCTAACTGGGGGGGGTTAGGTTGTGTCACGGCACCGGCTGCACCCGGAAGTCCCTCCAATCTGAACTTCTAAGGGGATTAAATGCTTTTAAGGTGAGGGTCAGTGAATTTTGGGGGTGGAGCCAAAAAGACAAGGCCAAAGACCCACAGGCCACAAAATCTGATTAGCCCCCTGAATGCCTCTGTCCTGCCGCCCACAGTCACTGCTGGTGGTCCCAAACTGTAGAAATATGCAGCAGAACGCCAACCGCACCAACAGAAACGGTGCGGCCTGTTTCCAAAGCGAAGGGGGCGAGACCCTCCCAATTGATGTCTTATGTCAAGCGCTCAGCTTTAAGTGCATTATCTCCGTCTGCATCGTGTCCCTCAGTCTGGCCGAGACGGGGAGAAGTGGTCCTCCAACTTTAATGGAGAGTGATGTTTGTGAGCGCATGCTTTATTAATGAAGAGCATCTTTATCCAGTCAGGAAAGACAAACAAATTACTCTTAAAAGTGCCATTAGTCTTAGAGAGGCGGCGCAGCCTTTTACCTCTCACTGAGACGGATTCGTCACCGTCTGCTGAGAAAAACACACACACACACACTCACACACACATTCACACACACACTCACACTTATTGAGGGTGGTGTTGCTTGGCTGGTGGCAATGATGGGAGAGGATGTGTCTTCCAACTGAGTTGCTGGTCCATTGTCCACCTATCTACCTACACTTATTGGCCATTTTATTGGAAACACTTACTCTATACACCGATCAGCCATAACATTAGCACCACATTGAGCCTAACATTGAGC
>NC_132894.1:4037143-4044643 GCF_030463535.1 Salminus brasiliensis | reverse complement strand
CTGAGGCTGTACCGCAATCTTCATTTATTTGCTTCAGATATCTGTCTGTTTATTTATTCGGTTTTTGCAGAGTCTCAGGGTCATCTAATCCACCTCGGTTTTCTCCGCCAGATAAATGAAGATCTGGAGGTTTTTTTCTGTGAGATTGGTGACAGTCTAAGTCCAGTGTTTGTTAGCAGCATTAGCATAGCATACATATGTTTGAAAGTAAAGAAGCGAACTGCAGATCGAAACATGTCTTGGCTGATCTTTGGCAGATGGGCTCAGTGATCTTTCAGGGTCCTTTGATTTTTCATTGAACTGCCCCTTTAAGTGCTGACCAACGGGTTGAACCGCGTCAGGATTCTTATGTGTCAAATGAATCAGGAGCTGTTGGAGGGGAATGGCTAACAGAGCATTCACAGACAAAAGTATTGGGACACCTGCCCATTCATTGTTCCTTCTGAAATCTCATCATCCCCAACTCCACAACTCATCCTAGAAGTGTTGAGAGCACAGCTCCACTGCTCCATGCTGGGGGACGTCATACCCCTCTAGCCCACTCCTGGCTACTAGGTTCATGTTGATCTGCTGCAGAGAGTCCTATTCTATTGGCAGTACTTCTCTACAGGGACTAGACAAGCTGCGTTCGAGCATTTTACACATCAATATCAGCAACAAGTGCAACTTAAATCAGCCGAATAAAGAATTCATTAGAAGGGGTGTCCACAAACTTTTGGACACATAGTGTAATTTCACCGGGGTGCCCAAACTTTTGCACAAGACTACCTCTCTAGATACAGTTATCGTGATTGGTCAGTGAGATCGGATGCTGTTACAAAGGGAGACGCTAGTGCACTTCCAAAAAGAGAGAAGCAAGTGAGCGAGAGAGGATGCAGCTGATGCGGTGGGTTAGTTAGCAGCAGCAGTTGATGAGATGTTGATGAATGTGTGTGAAGCGATGATCCACACGTGTGTGTTCTTCCAGACGGAGGGTCACTGGGGAAAAAGGAGAGACGGCGCGCGAGGGAGGAGGTGGAGGGACGCCAGCGGGAGTAAAACGGTCCAAGGACATGTGTTTGGGCGGCTGTGGAGCTGCCTCACTCACTCCGCCTCAGCAATGTCCCGCTCAGAGAGGCAGGGAGAGAGAGAGAGAGAGAGAGGGAGAGAAGGGGGAGAAGGAGGGAGAGAGAGATACAGGGAGAGAGAGTAAGACAGGAAAAGAGAGAGATACAGGAAGAGAGAGAGACAGGGAGGCAGGGGGAGAAGGAGGGAGAGAGAGGGGGAGAGGGAGAGAGAGATACAGGGAGAGAGAGTAAGACAGGCAGAGAGAGAGACAGGGAGGCAGGGGGAGAAGGAGGGAGAGAGAGGGGGGGTGAGGGAGAGAGAGGCAGAGAGAGAGATACAGGCAGAGAGAGAGACAGGGAGGCAGGGGGAGAAGGAGGGAGAGAGAGGGGGGGTGAGGGAGAGAGAGGCAGAGAGAGAGATACAGGCAGAGAGAGAGACAGGGAGGCAGGGGGAGAAGGAGGGAGGGAGGGAGAGAGGAGAGAGAGAGGGGCAGGGAGGGAGAGAGAGGGAGAGAGAGGGGGAGGGAGTAAGACAGGAAGAGAGAGAGACAGGGAGGCAGGGGGAGAAGGAGGGAGAGAGAGAGGGGGAGAGGGAGAGAGAGATACAGGGAGAGAGAGTAAGACAGGCAGAGAGAGAGACAGGGAGGCATGGGGAGAAGGAGGGAGAGAGAGAGGGGGAGAGGGAGAGAGAGGCAGTGAGAGAGATACAGGCAGAGAGAGAGACAGGGAGGCAGGGGGAGAAGGAGGGAGGGAGGGAGAGAGGGAGAGAGGGAGAGAGAGAGGGGCAGGGAGGGAGAGAGAGAGGGAGAGAAGGGGAGAAGGAGGGAGAGAGAGAGAGGGAGAGAGAGAGAGAGGCAGGGAGAGAGAGTAAGACAAAAAAGAGAGAGATACAGGGAGAGAGAGTGAGACAGGCAGAGAGAGACAGGGAGGCAGGGGGAGAAGGAGGGAGGGAGAGAGAGAGAGGGAGGGAGGGAGGGAGGGAGGGAGGGAGAGAGAGGGCTGCTTTGGCTCTGCTGCATTTTAATCCCCTAAATGGAACGTTTCTAAATGCTATTATCTTCCATCTGCTGGACCCCCACCCCACCCTACCCCCCTGCACTCACACCACACTGGCAGAGTCACTCTCTCACTTCCACTGCCCCCAAACACACACACACACACTCCACACAGTAGCGGTTCAGGCTTCTCACGAGAGGGCAGTCATGTTCCATGTTCGTGGGATTCAGTTTGTGTGAAGCTGAAACACACTCATGTGTGTGTCTTTAATCACAGACTGTGTGTGTGTGGGGTGGGGGGCAGGTTCTTGGGGATGGGTGTTTGAGAGAAGGTTAGGGTTATGGTTAGGTGAAGGTGTTAATTACCTCCAGTATTCATTATGTACATTCATTATGGACACAGATGGCATTTGGCTGAACACACACACATGAAACAGTTAGCACACGTGCCCGGAGTGGTGGGCAGCCATTGCTGCGGCACCCGGGGAGCAGAGAGGGTGAAGCGCCTTGTTCAAGGGCCCAACAGTGGCAGCTTGCCGAGCCCGGGTATCGAACCCACAACCCTGTCATCAATAGCCCTGAGCTCTAAAGAGCATGTGTGCTAACTGTTTCATGTGTGTGTGTTCAGCCAAATGCCATCTGTGTCCCATCCGGGTCAGCGATGGGACCAGGAGGGGTTAAACATGGACACCCCGTCTGAGTTGTACACTGCACATGGGGCCTAGATGGGACCCCTGTAAGATTAGGGTGGGTGTAATGATGAGGCCCGTTTGGGAATCCCAACTGGGTCCCAGTATCAACACATGTAAAAACCCACTCAGAGCCCATGCTCACCTGGAACCCACCTAGCCCACGTTCCACCCATGTGAGCCCCACATGATCATCAAAACATCAGATCTTATTCACTAATTTGGACAAAAGTATTGGGACACACTCATTCATTGTTTCCTCTGAAATCAAGGGTATTGATCCTGCTTTTGTTGGAGTATCTGTCTCTACTGTCCAGGGAGGGAGGCTTTCTACTAGATTTTGGAGGAGCATTGCTGTAAGGAATTGATTGAATTCAGCAGCAAGAGCATTAGTGAGGTGATTGGATGATTGGATGATCGCATTCATTACAATGGGTGTCCACAAACATTAGGACATACAGTGTAGTTTGTACAGAATTTGAGCATCAATAGATCATCCAAGCTTCCGCGTGTGACCAAACTCTCAAGTTTTGCTACAAAGTCAGGACACTTTTGTCCTGAAGGTGAATCAAAACACACACAGGCATACACACACACACACACACACACACACAGGCTGTTTCCCTGGCGTTTGTGAGGCTGCTTTGTGGGCAATCTTCTCAGTGGATTCACTCTGGATGTTATTCCAGGAGAAGGAATTAAACCTGAGTCAGTCCTAATCCCAGCTTAATGCCCTTCACACAATTTACATCGCACCAGCGAGGAGGCCTCCCCACAGGAAGTCCAAACTCTCGCTCTCACTCTCAGTCCAGAGCACAACGTTTATATAAGGCCGTTAAACCAGAACCTGTGGTCCACAGTCTTTAAAATAAAGGTTCCTGAAGGTTCTGGGGTTGGATAAGCAGTTCTAATACAGAAAATACAGAAATGTTTAGGACGTATTGGAGCTTTACATAACGTGGAAGATCTTTATCATAATCATCATTATTTTTTTATTTGACCCTTCAAAAAGCCTTTGATCAGGCTGACGGGCCAAAAGTGTTATTACCAACTTCTATTACCAAAGAATAGCTTCAACTGTTTGTACAGACACCCCTGTAGCTACTGAGTGTAAACACCTTAGTGTGTAATAAGCCTTGACCCGGCGTTTAGGGGTTAAGCTCAGGTTCACATACTGGGATTACTGATTCATAGTTTCTTCGGAAATCAAGGGTATTAAGAAGAGTGTATGCTGCTTTTGCTGGAGTAACTGTCTCTACTGTCCAGTGAGGGAGACTTTCTGCTAGATTTTGGAGGAGCATTGCTGTGAGGACACAGGGACCCAGGGTTCTCTACAATGAACCACCAATTTCACACCATACCCTTATTCTGTATGCGTTCATCTCACACACGGAATTCCTGGTGGATTTCCCCTTTAACTCAGCCCTGCTTCTGTGAGATCCGAAGAACTCTCGACTCTCCTGGGCACCTCTGTTGTTCAGCGCGTCGGCCTTCTCTCAGCAGGCATTAGAATAATAACCCTCGTCTGTTTTGAACCGCTAAGCTTCATGTAAACAACCCTGATGGATTACGAAAAGAAAGAGAGAGCTTTATCCACTATAAATATGAATTTTATATTTGATAATTAATTGACCTTTGCTCTTGCTGTTAAGTGGAGGCCGCTCACGCCGCCGCCCCGACGCGGCTTAAATGTCAGCAAGAGAAATTGGAAATAACTAATTCTCCTAAGTGTAAAATAAATTGCTCCTCATACGTGTCCCTGAATATGACAAATTGATTTGTGGGGGGTTGGGAGTAAATCCAGTAAACAATTTTACACACACACTTCCAATTGTAATTGCAGCCCTGTAGCCTGAGGGAAAACGCAGTGTTTCCGTCCTTAATTTGTTGAGTTAACAGCGCTGGCTTTTCATTCAGTCAATAATGTTAAAAAAAAAAAAAATGCAGCTGAGCGGTTCCTCCTGAGCGAGAGCCGGAGCGATTATTCACTATCAAGCACTTTGAGACGGCCGAGATGTTTCCTGGAGATAGGAGCGCTGCTAATGTTTGCTTGCTTTGGCACTTTAATGTGCTGTCACTCCTGAGCCTGTACACGGCCTGCCTCGCGGGCCGGAAAAGAGAGAGAGAGAGAGGGAAAATCCATTAGAATGCATTGAAAGGAAGGAACGGAAAAGATGGAAAATGGAAATTGGCTTTTTTCCCCCCCTTCTTCCCGGCGCTGCTCTGCACCCTCTGGATATTTTCTCTTATGTTTTCCCCCCTTTATTGCTCAGCTGTTCCCATTTCACTCCCATTACACTGGAGTTTCTGCTCCATGACCAGTTTCTGTCGGCCAGCAGTGTTTACAGACAGGATCGACTCTTTTTAATACCCTTGATTTCCAGACTTCCAGAAACAAGGAACGAGCAGGTGTCCCAATACTTTTGTCCATATAGTGCAGCAGTGTTTCATGCAGAACCCTGACCTTATGAGTAGCCTAGAACATCCTGACATCCTCACTAACGCTCGCTTTTGTAACTGAATGCAATCAAATCCTCACAGCAATGCTACATCCTCCAAATTCTAGTAGAAAGTCTTCTTCCGTGGACAGTAGAGGCAGTTACTCCAACAAAAGCAGGATAAGCTCTTTTTTATACCCTTGATTCAGAAGAAACAAGGAATGAGCAGGCGTCCCGATACTTTTGTCCATATAGCGCAGCAGTGTTTAATGTAGACCTCATATGTAGCTTTTCTTATCAAATATAATGATAATGCTCATTTCTGGCGCCTCTACAGGATTTCATGCTGGCAGATCTTCTGAAAACATCGGACATTGGAAAGCGCTGCTCTGCGTCTGCTGGATATTTTTTAGCGCTCAGCTGTTCCCATTTCACTCCTATTACACTGGAGTTTCTCCTCCTCGTCCACTTCCTTTTACTCTCTCTCTCTCTCTCTCTCTCTCTCTTTTTGACTTTATATCCGTCTCTCTCTCTCTCTCTCTCTCTGTCTTTGACTTTATATCCATTTCTCTCTCTCTCTCTCTTTCTCTCTACCTCAATTCACTGACTCTCTCTCTCTTACTCTATTCTCTCTCTCTCTCTCTCTCTTTCTCACTTTCTCCTCCTCTCCCTCTTTCTCTCCTCATCATTTTTCTCCTCTGGCCTCTCTCCCTCTCTTCTCTCTCTCTCTCTCTCTCTCTCTCTCTCTCTCTCTCTCTCTCTCTCTATACCCACTCTCTCAGTCTTCCTATCTGTCTTTCCCTCTGACTCTCTCACTGTCTGTGACTCTCTCTCTCTCTCTCTCTCTCCTTGACTTTATCTCTTTCTCAGTCTCTCTCTCTCTCTCTCAACCCAGTCTCCCGGTCTCTCTTTACCTCCATTTCTCCCTCTGATTCCCTCGCTGTCTGTAACTCTTTTGCTCTCTCTCTCTCTCTCTCTCTCTCTCTCTCTCTCTCTCTCTCTCTCATTCTCTCTCTCTCTCTCTCTCTCTCTCTCTCTCTCTCTCTCTCTCTCTCTCCGGTTGGTGGGTAAATGTTCACCTTGTGAGCCAAATAGAAGCATCGCAAGAATAACACCCAAATTACAGCTTCCTGGAGAGAAGCACCTGTCTGCCAGCGTTCTTCCCACCCTAACACACACACACACTTGTTTTTATACCTTGTCAGGTTGTGGGGTCATACAAACAGTGGATCCATGAGAGGTGTCAGCAGTGTGTGTGTACTGTGTCCTTGCCTTGCACTGAGGGCTGGTTTCACTAACAGGGGTGGTCATCATCCAGCATCCTGACCTCACTAACACGTTGGTGTCCCAATACTTTTGTCCATACAGTATAGCAGTGATTAATGCAAAAACCTGACCCTAGAAAAAGCTTTTCTTAACAAATAGAATGCTAATGCTAATTTCTAGCCCCTTGATTTCTGGTGTTATTTGAAGCTTACAGTGTCACACACACACACACACGCACACACACACACACATATACATGATCCTGTGCTGCGTTCAGTATGACTTATGGCAGATCTTCCAAAAACATGAACTTCTCACTAATGCTCAGCCTCATTTATCAACTTTGCGTCCCCACAAAGACCAGAATACCCACACACACACCTACACACACACTCGGACTTTACTCTCCACCCTCTCTCGAATGCATATGTGACAGAGTGACACTAGTTAAACACGGTTGTGCTCGTGTAATTGCCCGGCTGACGTGAATATTTCCGGATGGTTGGATTTCTCCACCTTCGCCTCTCTGGCGCTGATGCACTCGCTCACCCAGACACCAGCAGCCCCCCTTTTTAAGAAGTGTTGATGGATCCCTTCTTCTCCTGCGTGGTGAATGAGGTTATCCACAGGTAATTATCCTTTTAAAGTTTCCCCCCAGAGTCACGACTGTCCTGACAAGGTCACGCTCTGTCTGTGGAAGATGATTAACAGCAATGAGCAACACATCCAGACTCACATCCAGACTGTTGACACTCTGTTGCTCTCTAAATAAACAGATTTATGCTGTACACTATATGTCCAAATGTTTGTGGACACTCCTTATAATAAATGCATTCAGCACACACACACCCACAGCTTGTCTAGGCCTGTAGAGAAGCACTGCCAATAGAATGGGACTCTCTGGAGCAGATAAACATCATGAACCTATTGGCAACAACATGCCTAATGCAAAGCGTGGTGTAGTAGAGGGGTCTAAAGCCCCCCAGCAGCATTGAGCTGTGTTCTCTGGAATGATGGTGGTGGAGCTCTTACTGGATCCACTACTTTTGGGATGAGTTGGGAAGTT